>NW_008360312.1:1476265-1527978 GCF_000622305.1 Nannospalax galili
CTTGAAATGGAGATGTAATTTTTAAAAATATGTTGAGACTATGCAGGAAAAGGTAAGAGGAAACTGTGTAGCTAGCTGGGTAATACATAAAAGATGGTAGACAGGATGAGGAAATCGGAACTAAGGAAATAAGGACAGCACTAACAACATGACATAAGATGTCAGACCCCATTGTGCAGTTCTGTCACTCTCCTTCCTGTCTGCCCTCAGGAAGGAGGGTCTAGAACCAGAGACTTTGCTATGCTCCTGTCAACACCCCTCATCTTCCATTAGTATCAGGAGACTCATCAGTGCAAATACGAAGAAAGACCACCATGTAACAGTCTCTAGTTGGTGCTGATAACCACAATCCACATCGAAACCCCCAGGACTAACTACACCATTTTGTATACTCTTGATCACCTTAGACATCAAATGAAACACCAACTACCCAGGTTATCCCTTTATTAGAAAAAGCATACCTGAACAGCCAAACATTGACCTTGGTTTTGGTCCAGTGTCCAGCTAATCAAATGAGTGTTTTATGTTGGCTTTACTCTCCTGAAATGATATTTATAAGTAGCACAGTATAATGTACATATGTATAATTTTTAAGAAATACAAAATAATTGAATGGAAGAAAACAAAGGTGATCATTTGTAATGAAGTTAGGAATGTCAGGTTACAGTTGAGACCTGGGATGTGTAGGGCACAAAGGAAGCAGCTAGATGCCCACCACATGTGAGATCAGGGGAACATGGCTGCTACAGCATATGTATTTCATTTAGTTCTCAAATGCACAGCCCCGGTGTGATTGGCAGTGTGGTTTTCATAACATGCTGAATAAAACCTCACAAATTTTCAAACAAATAAATTGCGCACTTCCTCCAATTTCAGTCATAGGTACCATTCCAAGGATGTTTACTGTTAAAATTGGCCCCAAGATCTTTATGTTGTGTGTAAAAGGAGGAGCATTTGTGGTGGAATGGTTTTTCCTACGCTTTAATATTTAGTGAGATATTCCAAGTTTGTAAGTTAGTTTTGACATATGATAATATTTTACATTTTAGCTTTAAGGTCTGTGCCATTCATTTCAGGATATCTAGTAACTTTAGCATTCTTGCAATAATTAAGACATAGTTGCTCAAATCATTGCAATAAACAAACAAAATAAATAAACAAGTAAGGAAACTTGCTCACCATTCACCAAAAATTCTCCAAATCCCCCCCAGGAGGCAGCACTACTTTGCTGACTTGAGAGGTTTAATTTTGAAATAATTTTGGTTTTTCCTGCATGCATACCTAAACAACAGTTCTAGAAAGTAATTTGAAAGGCTTCTGGGAGAAGAAGTTTGTAATCAGCTGAAAGATTTGTTTCTGCTCTGACTTTTCCTGTGTTTAAGCTCAGCTTTAAAAGTTAACTCCATTCTTGCTTTAAATTTCAAGTATTTCTATGTTAAAAATGAACAATTTTCTGGTGAAGCAAGATTCTCTAATTTTATTCAGACAAGCTGCAAAAACAGTATTAAGATATGTTAAATAATATAGAATGTGAATGTTTGAGTGAAGTTATGATTTAAATCAGGGCAAATCTAGTTGAAAGACATTTTATGTAGGAGATTTTTAAAATAAGCTGCAAAGTATAAAAATGTCTTCAAAGGACATTTGAAGAGGGATCATGGAAAGACGTGAAGGTAGAGAACCATTAATGAGGTCACCCAAGCTATAAAGGAGGCATTGCCTCAATTACTAAGGTTTAAAGCGTCGGTGTGATTCAATTATTTTTCCTTTTTATAAGGTTAGCTTTTCCTTTGCTTTGATATTTTTCATTTAATTGGGCACCAAAAAAGCAGGATCTGGGTCATAAGAAGTGGACGTTGTGTGCAATTTGATTGCTTCACTGAGGGCATTGGCCTCACTCTGTTAGCCTTCTCTACTGCCCTGCAACTTTTGAACACACTGACTCTTCTAGAATTTTTAAAACACATTATTATCCAATTATCACCATGGGAGTGCAGAACATTGCTCTAGACCTCCAGAAAATTATGAATTACAGTTCAATTTACAGTTTGAGACAAATAGGAGATGCTTAAGTAGCTGACTATTGATGTTCTTGCCCTGGACTTGTGGGGCAAAAATCTGTTTCTTCAAACTTACATTTTTATATCCCATTATTCACTTTCTAACGTTCAAGTTAATTCTTAAGTAGAATAGATGATTGGTTAAATCATTATGTGACTATATTATTGTGAGATATTAAATATCATGTAAATATGGGTGCACATTAGTTTGATACATATATAAAGTATATTTTTATATGCTTAGATAGTAAATATAAAGGACATTTAGTAAGAAAAATAACTACATGTATATGTCAAGTAAAAGAAGCTGCAACCAGAGCTGTCAGTTTTCATTTAAGTAAACATTTCTTTTTAGGAATAATACAAACCAAATGAATGTAAAGAAAAACCATTAATGCTCAATTTCAAATCATTTTTGCCTCCTCATCAAAGAGCGATCCTTATTCACTGTTGCCGGGAGTACAAAATAGTGCAGTCACTGTGGAAATCAGTGTGAAAAAATAAACTTCTCAGAAGACTAAAAATTAAACTAGCATATGACCCAGCTCTACCACTCCTCGGCATATACCCAAAGGACTCCATATTCCATCACAGGTCCAGTGGCATATCCATGTTCGTTGCTGCTCTCTATTCACAGTAGGAAGGAAGTGGTATCGGCCTAGATGTCCATTACCTGATGAATGGATAATAAAATCTACCATATGTGCACAACAGAATTTTATTCAACATTAAAGAAAAAAATAAAATTTTCAGGAAAATAGAACTGGAATGTATTACATTAAATGAGGTAACCCATGCTCAGGCAAAGTCCACTTGTTCTCTTGTGCAGATCCTGGTTTCTCATTTTTACACCTATGTGTATTATATGGGAGTGAGTATGGGTGGAGGACATGTGAGGGAAAAGGAGTCTTTAAAGGAGGAGATCAGGGAGTGCAACACAATACATGTGATATGACAGTGGAAATGGGGATACCAAGAGCGGAGGAAACAAAGGCGGGAGACAGGGAAGGGGAACTGCATGGGAGCATTATGCAGAGCTAAGTCTGGATGAACGTGCTGTAAGGAACCTTGTCACTCTGCATGCCAATTAAAACATAAAATTAATTTAAAACAAGATTTCTGAAACATGAGCACATGTTTAGAAAGTATCACAGGAAAAAAAAATGTCAGATTTAAGAAAACCTTGTTAATTCAATGACATCATCTATCGAATTGTCCCAGCAGGCTTGGCGGTCCTCTCTGTGCGACCACCTGCTTTCCCTTTACTTGTCACGCCTGCTGCCTGGGATTATACCCACAAGTCTGTTATTGACCAAGCTATTGTTTAAGAGCACTGTGATTTCAGAAGGATGTGTGTGGGGTCATGTTTAGGCCATTGTCAGCTGCTGTAATAATTACAAGGATTGTTATCTAGTGAAAGCTTTTTTGGCAGATTTCCACCAAAAGGCTAAAACTTGCATCCAATTTTTTTTTGCATTAAGCTATTGGAGCTTGGTATTCTGTTTAAAATGATATTTAACTCCAGCTTATAAAAGTAACTTAAATATCATTGAATCCGTAACTATGGAACCTATTCCTAAATTCCTTTAAAAGTCAACTGTCTTAAAGATTTTCACAAATCAGTCATATAACTATCACAAACTCACATAATATATATTTCTGATGTCAAAAACAGGTATATTCATAAAACATGGTACAGTTTCTTTTTTGTCTTCTCAGATTTATTTTTATTTTTATTTACGTGCAACTGTGTGTGTGTGTGTGTGTGTGTGTGTGTGTGTGTGTATACAATTTGTTTGTGG
Organism: Nannospalax galili; assembly: GCF_000622305.1. Classification (NCBI taxonomy): domain Eukaryota; kingdom Metazoa; phylum Chordata; class Mammalia; order Rodentia; family Spalacidae; genus Nannospalax; species Nannospalax galili. The sequence continues at coordinate 1,480,128 of NW_008360312.1, forward strand.
TACCTGAGGATTCCAGAAGAAGGTGTTGGATGCCTTGGAGCTGGAGTTACAGATGTTTGTGAGCTGCCTGATGTAGATATTGGGAACTGAACTCAAATCCTTTGGGAGAATAACAAGCATTCTTAATCTTTTAGCTTCAAATATGATATATTTTCTGAGCTAGATACTTTATGTCTAAGGGAAATTTTGTAAAACTATAAACAATCTATCTAATTTTTGTTTTTCTACAAAAACAAAGGCAAAACACAATAAATCTATGCAGTAAAAGCAGCAATTGTGCTCTGTGGGGTTTGTTAAAGGACATTAAACTTATGTCCATGAAAGTGCCTATACCTGGATAGTTACAGCAATTGGTAGACAATAACTGCCCCCAGGAACTAGGGTAGGTAGGGAGGAACAGACAAGCACAGAGGCCTTGACGAACAACTAAACTCCTGAATGATTCCATACTGAAGGACAGAAGTCCTTATGCATGTGTCCAAACCCATAGACTCTGAAACAAGACTGAGTCCTAGAATTAGTTAAGGCCTTCAGCTGTTTATGATTTGTTAATGTAGCTTTATCAACTGTAACAGATGCACCACTCTTTGGGGGATGCTGATAATAGGGGAGATGGTATGTGCATAGACACAAAGACCATTTCTATAGCTCAGAACCATTTCTTAATCTTACTGTGAAAACAAAACCTTTTTAGAATGTCTTTTAATAAAAAAATGATCATGTTAATACCATATGATCAATAAAACTATTCTCCATATTATATCTATGTGCATAACTGGCTATAAATCAAAATGAGACTGCACTGAGAAGTTTTGCTTGCTATTGATTAAGTACATGATTTGATATGAATATATTTAGTCATCAAATTAGAAAATGTTGTATTGAATCAAAAATATCTAAAATGACCTATTATTTGAGAAATTTTCTTAATCCTTTTTATTATGAATGTTCCCATGAGTGATCAAATAAGAGGAGATATGAAATGACTCCAGCAACCTGAGCATGAAGATCTCGCTTGCAGGAAGTTCTCAGACCCTATAAAATCATGGGTTAAACCAAACCTTTTATCAAAATTATAATTTAAGAACTTGTTTTCAGAGATGAGATCTGGAGAGAATGAAGGATGGGGTGATAAAGTGATGATTGTGGGCACAATGTTTAGTTAGGTAAAAGTTAGATTGAAAGAGTTCTTGTATGCTGTCGCATAGTAGTCTGATCGAAACTTACACTAGTCACTGTTTATTTTAAAGAGCTAAGAGACAGGATTTTAAATGTTTTTGCAACAAAGAAATGATAAATATATCATAGGTATCGTAATTACCCTGATTTAATCTTTGCAAAATGTGTACATAGGTACATAAATATCACATTGTAACTTATAAGACAATAAAATCATTATGTGTCAATAAGAGATATTTTAGTATATATTACTACTTTCAAATTAAGTGAATATCATGAAGGTAAGATAACAACAACATCAACAAAACAACAGGATTTTATTTTCCTGTACCTAAAACTCATGGATATATCCTAAGTGAATTGTTTGTATCATCTAATATTTTACAATAAAAGTGATTTCTATCTAAATAAGACATATTTGTGTAGACACACACATATGTGCTTTGAAATATTTATATGAAACAGTTTAATAACAGTAAGTTTCTCTGGTTCTCTGACACCATTTGTTTTGTCTGTAAAATGGTAGTGATATAAGTTAAAGCAAGGAGATAGTCTTGATGTTCTCACAAGCAAACAGAAAAGTCCGAGACAGAGCAGAACTAATATCAACCAGTTCTCTAAATCACAAGGACACTAGATACACACAACTTAGCATCCTGTATAACAGCACCTAGGAACATTAGGGAAAGATGTAATGCTGTTCTTTTTCCACATAAGACACACTGACTAGTCATTTTGATCACTGTACACACTTCTGAGACATTTGTGCCATCTACCACCAGTGTGGCTTAGTTAATAAAGAGCAGCTGATTTTTAAACCTATTTCTGAAAAGATGTCACATGTTTAGAAAGCTCCATAAGAGCAAGTCATTAAGAAGATGGTTGCTTTACAGTCCTGTATGGAACCTCACCTACCATGGCTCAGGGACCATTGCAGAAAAATTGTAAGAGCCAGGGCTGCTTCATGAACACAGAGAGGTGGAGACCTCCGGGCCACTTGAGGCTTGCTCATGTGAGCCTGTGGAAGCAGTGGCATTGAGCATGGGACCCATGTCAGCTCAATTAAATAAGGGCCCAAAGGGGAGGTGAGAAATAAGTGGCGGGCCAGAACTGGATTGAGGATTATTTGAGACTGATTGCTGCTGGGTGAGGGAGAGTATGACTTACATATGACCACTGGATGGGCTGACTAGACTCCAGTGGATGCATTTACACTGAAGGACATTTGGGTACAAACACCTGAGTAAATAGGACTCAGCATGTATGGCAGAGTGCATAGGGTTCGGTGGGGGGTAGGGGGAGGCATGGATCGGGAGAGGGTCTGGATTTGGATTTGAGTGAGAAATGTTGCATGAAAATTTAAAATCTCAATAAAGAAGTGAAGAAAAAGAAGATAGTTGCTGAGAAATTTGAAAAGCACAAACTAGGATACATTGATATAAAGTGGATTTTTGTAAGTGACTGATGTTCATGTCTTGTGCAATTAAGAATAATTTACTTAACGTAATTTTGCTTGTAAATCAAAAAAAGAAAAATCAAACTTCTATTAAGCAAATTCAAGAAACAAAAAAGCCTTACATTTAAAAATTGCACAAATTGGTAGATATTTAGGTTATACTAACATCATATGAAATATGACTGATCATGTGTGCATCAGTACAATGCATGGTTTTTACACAGTAAAGTGATAGAATTTTAACATATTTGACTTACATATTTCAAAACTAAACTCCACAAAATCAAAATATAAATGATAAACAGTATTATCAAGTTATTCCTGAAAGAATCTCTATTTAAAAGTAACTTTTTGATTCATATTTCCATATTCCCTCAAAGTCCAGAAGCATAAACTATCATCTAAACGGAATCATTCATCTCATTTAGTCATAGTGACTTTTGGAGTTTAGGACTTGATGGTACCATGGTACATAAGAAATATCTTTTTAAAAATTTAGTGTTTTGCGGCTGGAGAGATGGCTCTGCCGTTAAGAGCACTGGCTGTTGTTGCAGAAGAGCTGGGTGCAAATCCCAGCACCTACATGGTGACTAACAACCGTCCATAACTTCAGTTCTTAGGAATCCAACACCCTCTTCTGTCCCCTGTGGGCACTGCATGACACAGGTGCACTAACATTCATAACGGCATAACACTGATACGTATAAAATAAAAATAAATAAGTAAATAATTATTGCTTTTTGGTGTGTGTGTGTATGTGTGTGTGTGTGTGTGTGTGTGTGTGTTTAAATAAGAACCCATGAGTCAGTATTAACATCTATTTATGGATTGTTGGGACATCTTACTTCAGTGAATGAAATATTTGCTCAGTGGAAAATAGTGTGAAAGTTTTTTACTAATAAATAATACACTTTAATGTTTGAAAAATATTAGTAAATGTACAATATCACTGTATCTAAGTTGTAGTCCTAAGTAAATAAAAGACCTCCAGAACAATGCATTTCTGTAAGTAATTTAATTGCCTCTTAAATTATACTTTACAAAAGTATTTTTGGCAATCTCAACATTATTCTTCATTGTTTTAAAAATATTTTACATATTGCTTTAAATTTATGTATATGAGTGTATTACCTTCATGTATGTAAGTGCACCGTTGTCGTGAAGTGCCCACAGAGGACAGAAGAGGGTGTTGGATCCCCTACAACTGGAGATATGGACAGTTGTGGGTAGTGGGAATCAAACCTAGGTCTTCTACAAGAGCAGCCAATATTCTTAATCACTGAGCCATCTCTCCAGCCCCTATTTTTTTTTTTTTTTTTGGGTTTTCTACAAAGGCAGCCCAAATTCTTAATCACTGAGCCAACCCTCCAGCCCCTATTTTTTTTTTTTTTTTGGTTCTTAAGTGTCTTTTTTCTGAAAAATATTGTTTGGTATATTTAAAATAAAGAATCCTTATTTCTTTACCTATTAAAAAAAGGCAAGGGATGATTCTATCTCCTGTGCCCGGTGTTAGATGCTTTAACCTAACCTAGATGTATTTTGAAGTTAAAGTATTTGATATGTATTTTGGTAAAACTAGTCAAATGCAAAATGATTTAGGCATGATTTTATCTCATCCTAAAATCTTCATGTTTTCAATACTGCATACTGAGAAGTAATTTACTTTTCTGTCAGTTTAGACAAATAGAAGAAAATCAAAGGAAGAATCAACTTCAAGTTTATTCTATACTTATAACAGTCTAGTAAAAGGAGTTGTGGAGATGAAATGATACTAATGGGAGAAGGAAAGGAAAAAGAAAAATATCTGTTCACATTTCAATGTATCTTTTTTAAAGAATTGATGTATATTCAGTACAGATAGTATTGGGTGTTTTGCATGTGTATGTGGTGTATGTCTATGTGTATTTGCATGTTTATTGGTACACGTTGTATGTGTGTACGCATGTATGTGTGCATGCATGCATGCATGCGTGTGTGTGTCTATGTAGGCCCATAGACAATACCAGTGTCTTCCTTAATCATGCCCCGCTTTGTTTTTTGAGGCAGGGTCTTTCAACCGAACTCAGAGCTTGCTTATTGCTAGGATAGCTAGCCAACATTTTTATGAATTCCATGCCTCTGCCTTCTGAATGCTAGGATTACAGGTGTCCACCATGCCTGCTTGACTTGGGTCCTTGGAATCTAAATATTGGTCCTCATGTTTTCACATCAAGCACTTTCTATATTGGGTCGTATCTCCAGCTCAATACTAAGTTTTAGAAGGACAATTTATTTCAAGTATATCATATTTTAACCAAATCACCTTCCATAACTCCTTTTTCTTCTCCCTCTTCCTATCCGCTTGTCCTTCTGAATGTTGCTTACTTTCCTAAATATGGTGACTTCTTGTTGTATATATTTTACAGCAGAGGGCATAATATAATTCTTTCTTATAATTCAGTAAAATTCTAGTATGTATGTGTGTATCACACTTAAATTTTTATCCATTCATGTGTTTACAGAAACCCAGGTTGATTGCATAATTTGCTGTGGTGAATAATGCTGAATAAATATGGATGTGCATATATCTCTGTGGCATATACCCAGACATTTATGTATACCCAGTATAATCACATGGTAGTTCTATCCTGAGCTCTCTGATGAACTGACATACTGGCTTCTGGCTCGACTGGTTTATATGGCACTAGCAGTGCATAAGGGTCTCCCATTCTAGCATCCCCTCTAGCATTTGTTATTTGATTTCTTATGATAGCCATTTGACTGAGGTGATATGGAATTTTAGTACAGTTTTAATGTGCATTTCTTTAGTGGCAAAACTATTGAAGATTTTTAATATGACTTTTGAGCATTTCTTCATCTTTTGAGAACTGTCTATTCATTATATTACATCATTTATTCATTGATCAGGTTGTTTGGTTTACTAGCATTTAGTTTTTAGAGTTCTTTGTATATTCTTGGTAGTAATCCTCTATCAGATATATAGCTGGTAGAGATGTGTTTTTATCATTAAAAAACAAAAAATAACTGACCACAAGTGGCCTATTCTCCTGGCATGTCTTCTAATGCTGCCTTAGATTCAAACTGACATTTGATAACAGAGCAGAACATTTGTCTATTGGAAATCTTTTGTTTGGTTTCGTCTTAAATTAGTTGTCATTGTTATGAACCACAAAATTCTAGGTTTTCACAAAATCACTAATTGGAGTGAATATGAAATGACACATGTTCTAGATTATAGCCCAATTTCTATGTGTACATTTACTTTACTGCTGCTATATACTTTCTTTATATATAGGAAAAAGGCTTTTAATATTTGGCAGAGATTATTATAATGCCAATCAATGGCATCAAGAAAAAAACTCATAATGCTTTTGTGGGTTTTTTTCTTTCTTTTGGTCTTTTTGTGACAGGGTCTCCCTGTAGCTCCAGCTGTCCTGGAACTCACTATGTAGACCAGGCTGGCCTTGAACTCACAGAGATCCTCCTGCCTCTGCCTCCCGAGTGCTGGGACTAAAGGCGTGCGCCACCATGCCCGGTCCCATAATAGTTTTTAAACCACAATTTACATCACATATTCTTCTAATTTCATGTTAATAGATACACTTTTTAGAAATGAACTAATGCCTAATTACATGTCTATTTTATACCCTATTCGTTATTTGGCTATACTATCTAAATACATGTTTTTGCTGACATATAAGTATAGTTCAATAAATTCAACCCATTGTTGAGGGGAAAATGACCCCAGTTTTTCCAACCATATAAAAGGAAAGAAGTTTGAAGTAAAATCTCAATGCTGTAAGCATTCAATCTGACATTCATTTTATTTCTTCATGAAATGACCATTAATTTCAGCAATTTCAAAACCTGAACCAAGTGTGGTGTTTACATTCTTTACAGGGGAAACATTTTTGCCATATTGTATGTTCATATAAATTGTAGTCAGAGTGTAAAAAAATTATTCCACTGATATTAAAATGGAATTAAAACACGCCACAATAATTTGACAGTTACAATGTTTCTTAAGTGCTTAACAGTTATCCTTTTTAACTGTAATTAGTATCTATCACTGGAGACAAAAATACCAGCTGCACTACTCTGTGGACAGAGGATACGAAAAAGTAGTTTCTGTTGTTGCAGTCAGCACCTGTTAGCACATGTCAGCACCTACAAAATAAGCACTCAGATCATATAGGTTTTTGAGAAGATATAAAAGTGTTCATTTCTTTGGGAATATGACCAAGAATGCAATTGCTGAGTCATGTGGTAAGTCTCATGCTTTCATTTAAGGTGCTAGGCTGCTTTACAAAGGGGCCTCCCCACTTTCCATTTCCATCAGCAGCGGAGGACAGCTCCTTCTCTCAGGCAGGCAACAGACAACGCACGCACTATGTAAAAGTTTCCAGAACATGAAAACATGGAAATCATCCTTTATTCTACTGAGTTTAGCAACCCTTCACACTCAAGCTCACGTTGAGTAAGTTGATACAGTGGAATTTAAGATAAAGACAAAATAAGCTCTAATTTATAGCAACTGTTTGCCTGCAATACGTAGATATTCTTAGCAAGACTGATTTCAAACTATCCATAATACTTTCCTTAAACTACCCATATGACTGCTGAAAACAAAGTAAGGTAGAGAAACACCCGAGTGGGTCTGACAAGCTGGAATAAGCCATTTCCAGTACACTGCTGCAAACTCATGGATACACACACACACACACACACACACACACACACACACACACACACATATGTGCCCTCATGCATGTAAACACACATATTAATTCCTGTGTATACACACATAAATAGCATATGCATACAGATGACCACATGAGAAGGACGTTTTCTAGCCTTTATGAATGTATATGGACATTGAAATAAAATGATATCATGAATTTACTCACATAATATCTTAAATACAGGCAGATATAAAATATCAAGTACAGTATGATATCTATTTGGACATGAGCAGTTTATGCCAATGTAAAATACATGTACACTATGGGCCTAGAGAGATATCTCAGCAGTTAAGAACATTGGCTGTTCTTGCAGAAGGCCATGTTCGAATCCCAGCACCCACATGGCAGCTAACAACCATTCCATCCATAACTCCAGTTCCGGGAGATCTGACGCCCTCTTCTGTCCTCCACAGACACTGCATGACATGGGTGCACTTACACACATGCAGGCATAACACTCATACACATAAAAATAAAAATAAATGAAAAAACACGTGTAGACTAAAATAGATTGAACACATGAAAATGTTCATAACATTTCTTTCTAGTTAGATAATGAATAAGTTCATGTTTTTCTGATGATTTTCTCAATAATCCCATGTCAGTCATATGGTTCCTTTAACAGAAAAAAAAATATTTTTCATTATAAAGTTTAAAATATGAGAGAGCAAATTTATTAAAGACTGTGGGGCAAGCAGAACATGTTGACAATAGTAGATAATTGGGTACAAATTTACTTCAGAAATCTTGACATTTATTTAACACAAACTAAAATAAGATCACACAGGATTAATCAAAAATGGTTCCAGGAGAAAAGAGATTTTGGTATGACTTTCCTCTACTCTGTCTCAGAAAGGTTCTCCAGGAGAATTCATGTGTGTTATATTTGGATTAGAGAAGGGGAGAGAGAGATGTCCTAGAGGATAATGGATCCAAAAGGAAAATGAAGTGAGATGATCTGAGCTTGGACTCCCTTTCTTGCTATTTGGTATAAGGGACTAAAATCTGATTTCTTGAATTTAACACCCCTCTTTCATTAAAAAGATAAACAAATTTTTATGTGAAAAGTAGTAAATTTCATAAAACTAAAATAGTCTATCCCTTCTTCAAAGTTATAGTGTGTCACCAAAATACTAGTGTAAGCTTTTATAAGGTAACGATAGCAAAACATTTTAGAACTGGAAATTTTTCACTTTCATAAGCTAGATGAGAATTTTGAAAACATTATCTTTATGTTTTACATTTGGAGAGACTATGTATTATTAAAAGGCCATGTATTTCATTTTTAAATTTTTATTTTATTTTTTTGATTTTATTTATTTTTTATTTTATGTGTAATGCATGTATTGCCTGCATGTAGGTAAGTGCACCTGTGTCATGCAATGCCCGCAGAGGTCAGAAGAGGCTGTCAGATCACCTAGGACTGGAGTTACAGACAGTTGTTAGCTGCCATGTGGGTGCTGGGATTCGAACCCGGGTCTTCTGCAAGAACTACCAGTGTTCTTAATCACTGGGCCATCTCTCCAGCCCCATTTTTAAAACCAGAAGCAGAAGGTAAATCTTTTCTCTTTATGTGATCTATTCATTTTTTTCATGCATCCAAGAGATTATTTACAGAGTAGCAGCTCAGTGGAAATTAGCATTAATTAAGAAGGAATTCACTAGGAAATATAAATAATAGCATTCATTAGTATGTTTTGTGAAGTGTATGTTATCTTACTAAATTTCTGCTTAGAAATCTCTGCTTTTCATGCCTCATTTGGTCTAAGGTCATTAGTAAAATGTTGCCATTTTAATGGAATTCATGGAAACAGCTTATGGTATCATTTCACTTGTAGAACTAGCTCAGCAATGAAGATAGAATGACTAAAACTGTATGTTCAAACACAGAAAGATCATTTGGTAGAGGAAGTATTATCATATATGAAATAATGTAACTGATCACAAAGTACTGCCCAACTTGTTAGACACTAAATACAGAAACAAGGAAGGATTTCCTCTTTGTTGTGCCTGATACATGTTTTAAGTATAGAAGTTTTATTGGTGAGCTTTAAAGTTTTTACAGGAAATGCTTGGAGCAAGCACAGATACAGTCTGGAGTCATGTAAGCAGATTTATTACTTTGACCTTTTACACCAAATGCCCCATCTTACTTTGTTATAATGAAAGTAAATTTTCCTATTTATAGTGTAACAAGGAACAGGGACAGATAACTTTGATATGACAACACTGACTGCTCAAACCTCAGAGTCTACATATAATGTATTTGTCCGTATCATTTGGGACGGCTTCTGACAATAAATCTGTTCTCGTGTTAATTTGGCTTCACTGTTTCCTGCTCTTCGCTGCCCATCAGGTCAGTATAACCAATTCTGTTTCATTTTTATATTCAGGAACAGAAATTTTAAAATAAGTACAAAGCTAGGTAGCATAAATATAGGTATATTATAGAGTGAGTTGAGTTTATCTGGGAGCTAAGCATGGAAGGAAATGTTAAAGAGTCAGCTCAATATTATAACATTCTTCTTTGACAATGACCATAGATAAGTCTGTTTATATATCTCTTTTGTTGTTTGTATCCTTAAAAGAGTTGCATTTTAAAACTTTTCTGTTTGCCTTTATTCAACCATTCTGGTGATTTTATTATTTTTATGACCTAAAATGGCATTTATTTGGCTTAAAATTATTCTTCAGACCTTTTCAAACTTTTACCTCCTTTAAACAGCAAACATATATTCAATGTTCTATTTAATTTCCCTACTTGTAGGATAAGGGATTATGGAGACATTATCTTCTTCATCACCTATGAAGGATTTAGTATATCAAGTTTATATTCTCTTTATTTTGGAGATTATTGCAATCTTCTCTAAAGTTAATATTTATAAAACAGTATTTTTAACTCCTTTTATGCCACACTCAAACTTTCACCTTCCACAATCTTTCATACCTCTGCAGCAAAAACTCCATTGCCTTAGTTGATCAGGCAACTGGTAGCTATAATTTTCAAGTTTAAACTAGGTGTGACTATTTCACAGAAATAAAAATGGGACCCTAAATATGTCTAATCTGCAGTAAGAAATGGAGTCAAGTTATGTTGTTGCTTAAGAAAATGAACCAAAAAATAAATCACTCAAGGGAATAAAAACAGACTACCCAAAATTGGACATATAAATCTAAAACTTGCAGAATGTCAAAATACTCAAAGGATAATGGGAATATCATTGTCTCCATCACATATATGTAGTTCAAGTAATGCAGTTCTTTGTTTTGGAGATTATAAATTATGACCATATTCTCTTGGAACTAAAATTACTTTTTTTGTTCTGTATACTTCATGCAAATAAAATTTGATAAATTCCAAAGCTCTGGAATTGTAGTCATATTTTATATCAAATGGACATTATTGTATTCATACAAAGTTGGCTGTAATGCTACTATTCTGTTCCTTTATGCTCAGCTAACTACCCCCACAGGGTGCTTGCCTTCCGTATTAGTTACTTTTCTGTTGCTATGATAAAACACCATGACCAAAGCAACTTATAGAAAGAAGAGTGTTCCAGAGGGCTAAGAGCCCATCATGGTGGGGGAGGCATGGCAGGAGGCAGCAGGAGCAGAAAGCTGAATGCTCACTTCTTCAGGCAGGCACAAGGAGAAGAGAAAGTCAATGTGGAAATCGGACCTGGCTATGAATTCTCAAAGCCATCCCTGGTGATGTGCTTCCTCCAACAGGGCTACACCTCCTAAACCTCCCAAACAGTGCCACCAGCTGTGACAAAGAGATTACTTAGAGCCTATAAAGGACATTCTCATTCAAATCTACATGTTCCTTTCCTCCTTTTTCTTCAGGCAAAGGAATTTTATGTTTCATCTGTTGAAGTTCAGTGAGGTAAATACACTGGGAATCTTCCATAGCACCTTGAAAATATGTGCAGCTAAAAACACAACAAGACTTTGAGGGAGGGAGGGTTGGTCTTCTTTAAGGGAGTGATGCTAGATAGACTGACTAGATGCCAGTGGATGAACTCACAACGAGGAGCATCTGGTGACAAAAATTTGACTCAATAGACCTTAACGTATATGACAGAATTTATGAGAACTGGTGTGTGTGTGGGAGGGGGGCAATGCATGGGTTGCAGATAGGGGGGTCTAAATATGATTAAGATGTATTATATGAAATGCACAAAATTCAATATAAAGCATATATTGTTTTAGAAAAAACAGAAAAAAAAACAAAAAAAACCTGTCCTTTATACATTTCTTTCCACAAAGAATTTACAACTCATAAAATAATGAAAATTTAATCTTCTTTTCTTATTATTTAGAAAAGTAGTTTCAAAATCTCTTAAGACTAGATATTAGTTTTGATGATTCTCTCAAGAAATTGTTCTTATTATTTATTAAATTAACCTTTTGTTTCTTATTAAGGATATTTGTAAGTAGAATGATTTACTGCTTAGAAACGAAAATCTGTTCATTTGCCTGCAAAGTAACTTGCACAGCCTCCTGACTAAATGTCTGATATTTTATTCTGAATGTCTGAAATTCTATTTAGTGTCACAGCGAGAGTCTCTGACCAACTGGTTTTGTTAAAATAGTGTTGAATGTTTACAAAGTGCTCTTGTGTCTGGACAAGTAGTATACCATCTTTTTGTGAGAGATAGTTATCTGTACTTATCTTTAATTTTATTTTTCACCATCTTCTGTCTTCTCACAGATTTATCTTCCATAAACTTCAGAATACCACGAAAAATTTCAATTAAAGAAAATTAAATTTATTCTTGTGTTAGATAGCTGTCAACATGACACATCTGGGTGGAGGGACCCTCAACTGAGGGATTGATATTTTTCTATCATACTGACCTGTGGTTATATCTGTGGAGCATTTTTTTTTTTTAATTTTTGAGTGATGTGGGAGTGTACATACCAGTATGGGTGATGCCACCCCTGGGCAGGTTGTCCTGTGTTGTATAAGAAACAAGGCTAAGCACAGGCCAGGGAAACAAGCCAGTAAGCAGCATTCCTCCATGGTCTGTGCTCCAAGTTCGTGCTCTGAGTTGGTGTCTTCACTTCCCTTGATGATGGACTGTGAGCTGTAAGCCAATTAAACCTTTTCCTCCCCAAGTTGGTTTGGGTCAGTGTTTTTATCACAGTGATAGAAAGTAACTAAGATAATTCTTAATTGGGAAATTTTAGAATATTTGAAAGAACAATGATATATTGGGATGCTGTCAACAGGGGCTAAAAACTAGTAGTGACAGTCACCAGCTGACCTTGTGTAAGCTTGGATAGTGTACTCATATGCACCCATGTTTTCAGGCTTATGAATTTAAATCAATGAGACCCTTATACAACTTGTTGCTGGGCTGCTCCCCAGAGAACCTGATTGAGAATATTTGAAAGGTCACTGAACATTAGAAGATGATAAAGCTCCATCTGTACTTCTAGACCTTAGAATTCTTAATAAAGTCTAGTGAAACTCATGGAACAAGCACAGTGTTTTAGGGCTAGCTCCTCCCCCATTGTACTTCTACTAGTAAACCAAGGACAACACAAAGGCATTGCAGTTGTCATTAATCTTCCTCAGAGAAACACTCCAGCCCCTAACTGAGACCTGAAGATTTTTTTAAAAGCCCTTTCTACTACCTTCTCCTTTCTTGTCATGAATTGTCTTTTTTTGGAAATGGAAAAATAATCTAAGAGTTGGTGGAGTGGAACAGATACACAGTAATACCATGTCAAGGTTTATTTATGACCTGTCAGTTAAGACAGACAAAAGCCATCTGGATGGCTTTAAAAGCAGTCCTGGTGAAGGATTCCATGGAGAGATGGTATGCCTGGCTTGCCACACTAGAAATAGAGATAGTGCAATCCATACCCACGATTATTTGCACGGGCACACTATATGCTTTCCCAGATTCTACATTAATCATTGTATTTCTGCTTGGCTACCATAACATTTTCACTTAAGGATGGGAAACATTGATTTTGTTTATCTTTTAAATTTTGTGATTTCTAGAGATTTTATGATTTTCATTGGCCCTATTTGTTTTAAATACAGCAAGCTATGCTTTGTAACTATAGTTTTTTGTTAAAAGTATATGAAATTATTTAATTATGTGGACTTTTGGATGAATTTGTCCCTTAGAGCAATGCTGTGACTATGACTGATGTGAATGATGGTGTCTTTGCATCCTCTCTGTCATGCATTACAGTGTTATTCTAGAGGAAACATTTCTTGTGCTAACCATCATTTAAATGTTGTTACCATATGCATAAGACTTTCTCAAAGATCTATCCATCTGTCAGTTAATTAGCTCATTAACAACATTGATCTAAACCTGGGCATGGTGGTACATGCCTTTCATCCTAGAACTTGGGAAGCAGAGGCAGGCAAATCTCTGTGCAATCAAGGCTGGTATAGTCTACATAGTAAGTTCCAGGCCACCTGGGGCTACAGGGAGATCCTGTCTCAAAAAGAACCAGCATTTAATAAGTGCAAGGCCCTGTGATTTCATCATTTGCAAACTTTATTTCTATTATTCCAAAACACATACTCTGGGTTAAAGTGATGGCTCAGCAGTTAAGAGCACTGGCAGGTCTCAGAGGACCCAGGTTCAGTTCCCAGTAGCCAGCCTCCACAGGCACTGCATGATGCGGGTGCACTTACTTAAAGGAAAAACACCTTTAACTGAGGATGAGATTGATTCCTAATGGAACTCAGAGTTATTATAAGTTTTCAATGGTTTCAACGTTTTGTCTCATTTTGAACATAAGTTAAACCAAGAACTTCTGTCCAAAATTATCAAACACTCCACTGTTTGGCTTTGCTTGGCCAATGGAACAGCAGACAGCTTGACTACTCTTTGCAATTTCAGGTGTGAACAATTTGTGCAATGAAAAACCTAATATCCAAGGAAAGTCAGGGCTGGAGAGATGGCTCAGCAGTTAGGAGCACTGACTGCTCTTCCAGAGGACTCAGTTCAATTCCTAGTACCCACATGGTGGCTAAAAACTATCCATAACTCCAGTTCCAGGGCAGATCCAATGCCCTCTTCTGGCCTCCATGGGCATTGCATGACATGAGTGCATTTACACACATGTAGGCAATATACTCATACATAAAAGTAAATAAAAAAATAAAGTCCACTATCATGTGTTTCTATATATCGTTTCTTCAATTGTATTGCAAATACCAAATCTTCATGTGTGAAATTTGGTACTAAATTATAATAATCTATTTGCTTAGCAAGTTTTCAAGTAAGTGTTTCACGGTTCTCTTTGTATATCATCTTGCCTTGATCTTTTCAGATTTTGGTGGGCTGGGTCACCATGGCACATAAAAATTCATCTATTTTATTATGTTCTTCACATAGACTTAACACCAATAACTGCTTTCCTTTCATATAAGGATCACTGTATGCATTTTAGAGGAACTTCTCCAATATTTCCAATAAATCTAACTTTCAGTGTAAATTCCATAGCTTTAGCTTGTTTAATAAGCAGATGTTGTATCCATTTTCATTTTGGGTATTATTCTTTTGGCAACACATTTCTATGTTTATCTTTCAGAGTCTGAATGACATTTAGTCCTTTGCAGATTTGACACATCACTTGCTCAAACATACACTTCCTTTCCTTCCTGGTACCCCTCATGTACTTGACTGTCACTCTAAGCCTTGAAGCTCTTTGGAAAATATTTGTTTTGTTGATTTTCACATTTTTCTCTGAATAAGTACTTTGTCAGTCATAACATTATTCACTAAATTTGTTTATTCAAATTCAACCCAGCTCTGCATGATTCTGCTTCTTTTATTAATGTTGTTCTCTGGTTATGACATTTATCATTCATTTTCTTTGACAATTTCCTAAAGGAAAATCATATTTTCCTGTATTTATTATCACATTTTTTCAGCATTGCTAATTTAAATTAGTACTGAAGGTTTCTAGACAGAAACTTGTCTTTTGTTAAAAACAATAAAAATCTAAGAAAAAAAAAAGGTTTTCCTAACTTCTGAGAAAGGAATGATTGTAGTTTAAGATAATAACTTTATCTACTCTTTCTCTTTTCAAGAAAGAATTCAACTTGAGGGATTAAAAATTATGTACAAAAACAAGAACAAATCAAGCAGATACTGACCTCAAAGCCTCATCTCTACTGGCTAACTTTCATAGTACTGGAAGATGCTATGCACGATGCCTGAACAGAAAAGTAATCATCAACCTTGAAAAGCTGTAAATCCTGCAAGTTACAACTGGTCTGGCAAGATATACCCACCAGTACAATACTGACATGAATATTATGGGAGTAATCAACCACTTTCTAACTGAATGTAATGTCTGCTTAATAAGATGGAGTCTATATCTAACATTGGTATCAGGCTTAGGAACCTGTGGTTAAACAGGTCATAAGCAATGGGGAAAAGACCAACACTACTATTCTGTTAAATAGATATAGTAATAAATTGATTCCTAAGGAGTTATTGTTATACCCATAGATTAGTGCATCTTTCAATTCTCAACAGAGAAACTTCCTTATTTGGCCAAAATATGGAGAACAAATGGCTACAGAGTGTCTATCCCTAAATACCACACCTATGTCATACTCTGCCTCTCAAGACCCAGGGATCATTGAAGAAGAGGGGAAAGAAAGATTGCAAGAGCCAGAGGTAGTAGATAACCACAAGGGAACAGGGTTTTCCAGACAGCTGAGCAGTAAATAATATGAACTCACAGCAATGGTGACAGCATGCACAAGACCCACATAAGTTCAAGCCAGACAAACTCCCAGCATGGACATGGGAAAGTGGGTAAGAAACTCCAAACCCTACCTTGGAAATTATTGGCAAACGATTGCTCTTGGAAGGGGGAGAGTCAGTCTTGTTTAATGTTGAGACTTTTTGTAGGTTGACCAGGTTCCTCTCAGGTGGATGGACATTTGAACACACACACACACACACACACACACACACACACACACACACACACACTGAATGAAATTTTGTGGGGTAGTAGGGGGTGCAGATGGGGAGGATATCTAAATTCAACAAAATATTTTATTCGAAATTCCCCAAAAAACAATAAAAATTATGTATAGACCATTAAAAGCACTTACAGCTATTGCTTTCAATAGTAAGAACAAAGGAAAGAAGCATGTATTTTTTAACTGTCCGCGAGTACTGAATTTAGAAGGTGAAATGTTTTAAATCTATAAACAATTTACGGCATCCAGGAACAAAGCCACCAGTGCTAATAGAAGCTTTTCTCTTGATCCAGAGAGTTGGTTACTACCCACATTTAAATAATAAAGATTGTCTCTCTTGACCTCATATAATGCAATGACAGAAAAGTTTAAGAATTGAATTCACAGGCCGGTTTGGTGGCACATGCCTTTAATCCCAGCACACAGCACACAGGAGACAGAGGCAGGCAAATCTCTGTGAGTTCAAGGGCAGCCTGTGCTACATAGTGAGCTCCAGGTAATCTGGGGCTTCAGGGGGACCCTGTCTCAAAAATCCAAAAAACAACAACAAAAAAAAAGAATTTTATTTATTTGTGGTCCTTTTGCAAGTCCATGCTTACCATACTTCAAATCACAGATATTGCTTGATATTTTTTGTGAAATCAACTTGATTGGTGAGTTAATGAGAGCAATTAGGTTAGAGAACACAATTTTTTGAGTTTTTTTAAATTGAACTTTTATGAATTCAATACAATGTATTTTGATCATATTTATACCCCTTTCCTCATTAGCAGCCCTCTGACAGTCCCCTGACACCACTGGATTTCATGAACTTTGTCTTATATATTAAGACCTATTGAATCAAATTTGTGTCCCCAAAAGTCCTTCAGTGTAAGTTCATTCACTGGAGCCTGGTTAACCTACCTAGCACTACACCCTCAAAGAAAATGAACTCCCCCTCTCCCAGAAGTTATTGATTGCCAATAATTCCTCAGCTAAAGTTGGAAATTTTTCCCTACTTTGATCCTGGGGTTTTGTCTGGCTTGAGCTTGCATGGGTCTTGTGCATGATATTACCATTGCTGTGATATAATATGAGTAACTGTTCAGCTGTCTAGAAAACTGTTTCTTTGTGGTCATGCACCACTTCTGGCTGTTACAATCTTTCAGCCCCCTCTTCTGCTATGGTCCCTCAGCCTTGTGTGGCAGAGGTTTGATATAGGTGTCTCATTAGTGATAGAACTCTGCAGTCTGTACTTTGGCCAATTGTGTCTTTCTGGGTAATTACCATCTGCTGCATGAAGAAGCTTCACTGGTAACTGTTGAGAGATGCATTAATATTCTCTCTTCTCCCTGTTCCACTATGCTCCCTGAGCTTTAGGTGCAGAGGTTGCATTGTAGACGCGTCACTTAGGGCTGGGCATCCCATAGACACTTACTCTACATTCGACCAGTTGTGGAACTTTGTCATGGTCATTACCTGTTGCAAAAAGAAATTTGTTTGATGAGTGGTGAGAGGTGCACTTGTTTGTAAATATAAGGCTATGTATTTAGAATACAGTAACAAATTACATTCGTCTAAGGATGTGACAGAGTTCTCTCTAGACTCTATGCCATTTCTAGCCATGTGTACTTGGCTATGTTTACAGTACCACACATGGGTTCTCTCCCATTGAGCAGGCCCCAAGTCCAATTAGACAGCTATTGACTACACCCCAAAAATATCATTGTTGCACTAATAGATATTAATTGCTAGGCTGTGAACTGGCACAGATGTTAAAGGCTCAGATTTATAACCCAAAAGACAAGAAATCACAATTTTTAATGACCTGCATAGCCTAAATTTTCTCAATTAGTACTACCTCAAACCACTAAGTCACTTTTTATACTAAGGGCTGTTTCATCTTGAAGACTGAAAACTTTCAATAATAAGTGCAGATTTCCATGAATAGTACCATATTCTGCTTCTGGAGTGGTATAGAAGTCATGGTGACAAAATGAAAACATCACTGAGCCCAGAATGAGATTTTTCATTGCAGTCTCTGCTTATTTACATATTAACCTTATGGTCTGTCACACCAAATTTTCCCCTAAGAGACCCTTGTGTGCTCTCTGGGATGCCAGACAGCATGCTCCAACTAAACTATCACAGAATTCCTCTTAAATTACAGTTTGGGGAATACAAATATTCATTTGGGCTTCCAAACAAAATTTAGAGGGTCACTTACAAAAACACGATCTCTCATGGGCTCTATCTCTGCCACATTTGCAATCCATGCCATCAGCGCAAGTCCCTGCCTGTGGTCCTGGCACTCTGCTCCAAAATGGCGACTACCCCTCCTCTTTTTCCCAGTTCTAGTTTCCTCAGAGGACACACACACCCAACATAATCTGTTTCAGTTTGTGAAATGTCCCTAACAGGCTCATGTGTTGAGGACACAGTCCCCTGGCGGTGGTACTCTTTTTGAGAAGTGGCAGAAAAGTGGAGTCTGGGCCAGGCCAGAGGAAGCAGTTTATTTGGGGGCTCTGCCCTTTAAAGCTGTGTCTAGGTCTTGACCCTTCCTCGCTTTGGATTCTTGGCTACCTTAATGCTAACTGTGCCCTCTGTCACAACCTTCCCATCATAAGGATCTACATCTTTTGAAACTATGAAACAAAATGAATAGTCCCTTCAGGTTGATGACAGCCACAGAAAGATGACTAACTTAGAACTTGAAACAATATAATTAACTTCTTAAAGTCAGGGTTTCTCATTAATAAAAAAGAGTGATTGCCCCCTTTTCAAACAATGGAATTTGGAATAGTATACAACACCATATATATGAAAAAGCATAAAACTCTACATCATTATCACATTTGCTTCTTTCACCCCTTCCAAAGAACCCCACACAGGTATGAGAGGTTGCAGATTTTTGTTACATGTTTTCTTAACCCAATTCTAGCACTTGTCTTGGTTTTATCAGTCTCTTTGGAACTGGGGATTCATTAATCTTTTGTCAGACAGTCATAGAGTGTCCTGACATCTTCTGTACCCTAGCAAAATCTTTATATTCATATTCACTACTCATAACTTTTGTTTAAAACTAAGCAACTACCATCATAACCACTCTTTTTCTTTCCCTTTACATACTAAATATTTTAGTCAGAACAATGTAATAAAATTCAGGAATAAGACATAAGGATGGATATTTCTTTTCCCTTACCTAAGCATCTTGCTTCTAGTTGATTTTGCTGTTGTTTGGAGACTTGTTTCTCACAATGACAGACTGTGCGATGTTGATGCCTAGCTAGTATTGAAAACCAGAGGGAACAATATTTCTCCTACAACATACTGACAAATTATACATAGCAGATCAAGAAATTTATGTCTAGGTAAGTTTTATCTGAGAACAATTGGTCTTTGCCCAAGATTTATCTGGTGGAACTAACCTTGGATGTTTAACAGACATACTTTGAGGCCTATACTAATTTGGTCAGAGGGACATAAAGGACACTTTTTGCTCCTTGCCCTCCTAAGGTCGACTAGTTCCAGGGGACTATGAGCATCTCTCAAAATGTCCTGTAACTGTGGTGAGTCACTTGCCCTCTTGATCAAGGAGGCTGAGGACACCCCACCAGATGGACTTGAACCAGTGTCCAGTCTACAAAGAGGAGGGTCAACACAGAGGAATCATTTCCTCCATGCTTCCAAGTGAAGCCAACCATGGTCGAGGAAGACATTTGGCTTATCTTCATATAGGTGGAACTGGTAAAAGAAAGGAGCCAGGGGTTCCTCCCAAGCCCATGTGACCCCTGAGGAACAGATCCTCAAACGACCTTAAGATTAAAAATAAATTGGTTTATCTGGGTCAACTGTATGGTCTTAAACACCCAAAAGGAAAGTATAACCAAAGATACATGAACTATACTGCCTGAGACGGCCCTTAAAGTATGATTCTTCAAAATCAAATAATCATTATGAAATGTACTGCAATTTGATAAATGTACACTGACCTAAATAGAACACTGTTTGAGTTCCCAGAATATCTAAACATAAAGATACTTAAGCCTTTTGCTGAAGGAACTTAATTATTCTAGTAGATTAAAGCAAACTAATGATAACAATTAAGGAATGATTATCATAATCATAATTATCATAATTTCCCATCAATATTGACATCCATTATGTTCTTCATTGAGCAACCTATTCAAAGAAAAGCAGCTTGAAATCTCTGTAGCTATGAAGACTCCCCCATCTCTCAGAAGGTGGGCATTGCTTCAGAAACCTCTTCTCTTGAGCAAAGCCTGTGCTTCACAAGGCATTCAAAACAAGAAAGAAGATTGTTATTTTTTGTTTTTTTTATTTTATGTGTATGAGTGTGTTGCCTGTATGTAAGTGCGTTTGTGTCGTGCAATGCCCACGGAGGACAGAAGACAGAGTCAGATCCTCTGGAACTGGAATTATGGATGGTTATTAGCTCCCATGTGGGTGCTGGAAATTGAACTTGGGTCCTCTCCAAGAGCAGCCGTTGCTCTTAACCACTGAGCCATCTCTCCAGCCCCAGGATTCTCATTTAAATACACAGAAGAAATAACAAGAAATCTTGGCATTCATCCAAGTATGTAACCTCTTAAGAGCTTTCTTGAATTTTTAAATTTTACTTTTAAATATTCATTCTTATTCTAAAAATATAGTTTTTATCAGTTTTTATTGGCAAGATAATGCTCTTTAAAAGAAGCTATTTTGTTTTTGCTGTTGTTGCTGTTGTTTTATCAGTTAAATTCCAGCTGATCAGATGCTCATCTTTAGAGAGTAGGAGCATCAGTATCTGAAACTCCTGCTCTCTCTTCCTTTTCCTCTCTGTATTCATTTAGCAAGAGCACATGGACTTCAGCTGGTCACATTTGCCACACAATTTAGCCATAAAATTTTATTGTTTGTTTTCTTAGCACAGTAGTATAGTTTTGATGTCAGATCATTCAATAAATACATTTTTTACATATGACCACAGGTAATGGGGTGAAGTGGCCCTATACTTGGCAAATAGTTAAACAAGACAGAATGATAAATCTCTCTACAGCTGGCCCATCTTCTACAGCAAGGTGTTATTGAGCAGTCTGCATTCTAATTCCTCTGTGCTATGAGGAATTTGCATGTATTAAATGATCCTTATCATTTCCTATAATTAGGGTGTTACCACATAGTAGAGGAAATTATTGAAGTCTCTAACATATAGGCTAATTAATGCCTTATTGTTAAGTTCTGCCCAGATAATAAAGAATGGAAAGACATGAAATGGATGTTGCAGATTTCAATTATTTTTATTCTACACTTTAAATTTCAGTTCTAATGTGTCTGGTTTTTCAGCATATCTATCTATATTGCATGTAAGAATGAACCAAACTGAATGAAGTCTCACATATATGGTGGAAAGTAGAGAGAATTATAATCTTGCAATATTATCTAAAGACTAGAGTAACTTCCACTGTTCATAAAATGTTATCTACAAATATTTTTTATAAAAATCAATACATATTCTTGACCTAATAAATTTATCATAACCCTTAGAAAGGAAAATGTATGTATTGCAAACACTGCAAATGAAAAATTATTTGAATTACATTAATGTAACATCAAAGAATATTAGAAAATGACTAAGACCTCTCTCTCTCTCTCTCTCTCTCTCTGCAAAGTTTCTTGACTATCACTGCCAGCCACATATAGCAGAGCTCCAATTCTTGGCATCATAAAGGTATCAGGAAAGCAATTTTTGAGTGTGCTGGACAGGAAGATTTGGCTATGCTTTTGTGTGATTGACTGCTATATGAATACACAGTAGGATTAACCAAGGGGCAAGAATTTTCATTTTGTATTGTTTTGTATTGTCAACAAACACACTACAGGAAATTCGTTCATGTGCACATGTGTTTCTATATATCTTCATATGCTGATCACTTGGTATCAGTGGGGAATTTGCTCCAAGGTCCTCATGGATACCAAAATCTATGGATGTTCAAGTCTATTTCACAGAGTGGTGTGGTATTTACATATATAATCTATAAACATCCTTATGCTTTAAATCATCTCTAAATGACTTAAGCAATCATTGTATTTGGGAGGAGGGAGTGACGGCAAGATAAATAGTCTGTAAATATCCAATACAGACAGCATTTAAAAATATTTGTTCTGTGATTTGTTGAAGGTGTTTGGAACCTATGAACACAGGACAGTTGTGCAGCGTGTATATGCTCAAATAATTTATGTATGTATGCTCATGTCTAATGTCATCATTCAAACACATGTAAATATATATTGCACTATAAAATACAATAAAGCTTATAGATGACAGAACTATTTGCTATAAACAGCTAACTCAACAAGCAAATCCCAGCCTCTTTCAACGAGTCATTTATCACAGAACATGAAATTAATATTGAAGATTTGTGGTTTGTTTCTTTCTAAAATTTTTCTTGAATAATATAGCTTGTATTTCAATAAATAAGAAAGGACAGTTTACTCCTTTCAAGGATACAATTCACTGTGCTTAGCATTTTAGAAACACAATATGGTGATATAGTAACTTTTATAAAGAACACAGGGTGAGGCTTCACAAATTATCCCCATGTAGATTGGATGATATGTTCTTCATAACTGACAGCCTCACTGAAATGGAAGAGAAAATATGATTTTCTTAAAGGAATAGCATTTTTTAAGGTGAAGATAATGACTTAATGTTTTATCCGCTTTCAATTTTGCATAAAAAGACTCTGGAAAGGAAAGAAGTGGGGGACTCATCAACTTCAGCCCTCCCTTAGAAGCTCTAGTGCTGCAGCTCTGACCACAGACCTGCTGGGGTCCAGGACTTTCCCTTCTTCCCTCTGTGCCTCCAAAGTTCAGTGATCTCACCAGCTGCCCGAGACTGTTTCTAACAGCAGCCGTCTGTCCCTGTCACTTTCCAGCAGGTATGCTACCCAAAGGAAATAAAGTTTATCAGGAACATGGGTTCCAAAATTGAACTTTCCAATCCCTAATAAAGAACACTTTAACTTCTCCAAGGCTGACCTTTAATTCCTGCATAGCTTCAACATGAAGTTTCAAATACATATATGCATGATTTATTTAATTTAATAACTGTGGTTATAGTCCCTTCTTCCATCTTCCATTTTAAGATTGGATATGATTTCATCAGACTTATCCATCTGTCCTCATTCATCTGTATTCATCCTAATTCTTGGAAATTTTAGCAGTTTAATTTTCTAGAAACTGTAAATAAAGGCACAGTTATGATATTTTCATTTTAAGTACTTCTTGTTGCAAATGAATGTGAAACATCTGTCACAGATTCGTGTTTGAGTACTTCATCTGCAATTGGTGGCAATGTTTTGGGAGGTTGTAGACCCTTCAGGAAGTGGAGCCTGACTGGAGGAAGTAAGTGACCAGGGGCAGGTCATTGGTGGTCACTGGGTGTGTATGATCACTGGCTGCTTCCTCCACTGCTGCCTGCCTCCTGATCTGTGGAGATGTGAGTAAGCAGCTGCCACTTACACCCACAGCCAGGGTCACTTGTCTCCATGCCTTCCCAAACTGGATAGATTGCATTCCCTCCTACTGTGAACGAAAATTCCTTCTTCCCTGTTATAGTCTGCTTTCAATTGCCGTGCTAAAACCACTAACCAAACCAACTTGGGGAAAAAGGGTTTATTTGGCTTAAGAACAGAGTCCATAATCAACCTGGAGCAAAGACCATGGAGGAACTCTGCTCATTGACTTGCTCCCCTAGCCAACACTCAGCCTGTTTTCTTATACAGGGCAACCTGCCCAGGGGTGGCACCACCACGGCAGGAAGGGCCCTCCCACATCACTCAACAGTCAAGAAAATGCCCAAAGACATGGTCACACGCCAATACAAAGGTTCCCTCTAACCTGGTGCAGTCAAGCTGACAACTAAAGCTATTCAGCGCACTCCCTTTTAAGCTCTTGCATGATCTCTGTGTTAACTGTCACCTGCTACAAGAAGCTTCTCTGATGAAGACTGAGAGATGCACAGTCTGTGGGTATAAGGATATGGTCGTTTGAATGATAAATGTCCCTCATAGTCTCATGTATTTGAACACTTGGTCCCCAGTTGGAAGCTCTGTTTGGGGAAGTGGCAAAGCTTGATGGAGAATGTACATCACTGGGGGTTGACTTTTAGAGTTTAAAGCTTCACTCTCCTCTACGTTTGCTTTCTCTGCTTTCTGTGTGATTGAAAATGTGATCCATCCGCTTCCTGATCTGGTTGCCATATGCTGCTTGTGGCTATGCTTCCAGTTTTCCTCAAGCCTTCCCTTAGTGTTTCTTTTGTACATCTGACTTTTGTTTTACACAGTTGCAGGAAACTGAGGCACAGGACCCGCTGCCACACATAGAGAATTTTGAAGCATTTATTTAAGCTGTTGAACTGGATCAGAATTTCCTTCTAAAGAACTCACGTCCCAAGATGAGTTCCTTCACAGTATTTATAGGACTCCCTGCATCATTCTTTACCTGCTACAACATTGATGGGTTTACAACCTATGTGATTACCAGCACAGATGCTTAGATCCCCTGAAATCACTAAGGTGAAATTCCTTCTGCAGACATGTTTGCAGAGGCAGATATTTAGGCAGGACTTAAGATATTCTTTAACAACAGGTGTTGTGGCAGCTGCCTTAACACACAGGTAATTGTAAAGAGATGTTTCATTAAGATAACTGTGGCATTTGTTTCTTAAGAAAACTTTGAGGTCCTTGGTGTTCTCTATTTTAGTGAACATTCATAAAGGCAGCATAGGGTGAACACTATGCCCTAGAGTATAAAATCAGTCATTAAACCATAAAAATTTTATCAGACATACAAAAATGTAACATTAAGTGAATGGGCATTTTTCTTCTCATCTTCAATACTAGGGTGACCTCTAAATTTTCTTCCCATATATTTCTACCCAGTACATTCAATACACTTCATCAGATAATGAGCTAAAAAGATGCAATTATTGAATTATAATCTTCATTTAACACTCAAAGTTTTCTTTTTATTCTTGTGGTACAGAAGAATGAATAAACTCATCTGTTAACACAATATCATAGCAAAATTCTCATAATTTAAAGGCACATGCCAGAAGCTTCAGAAGGACCAGTCAGAGCTCCTGAAGTGATTCTCTGAAATGTAGGTAAGGGTTAGGGGTGCTCATGAGGGCCAGTGCAGGAACACATGCATTCTGGTCTTGACACAGAAATATGGACACATAAATGAGATATTAGAGGTGTTTGTATGCAATGGAAGTCCCCTAATTACTCAAAAGTTTGGGAGCTCTAAACTTTAAAGACACTAAAGGACATTGTCTGAAATCTTAAGCTTGATAAGCTATTAATTCAAATTATATTAACTCAATGCCTTCTATTTGTATACAGAGTGTATAGATGATATTTGATGCAACAACCTGACGTAGCTTAGTTAAATTAAAATGCATAATATTGATAGGGAAAAATGCAGAACAGATGGAGCTATTTAAAAGAATGCTAAATCCGACTTTAAGCAGCTTTTTACTTAGATATCTTGCTTATAATTTTTACGACTGTGCTTGTGTGGCTCTCTACAATGGCAGTGACTAAAAAAGAGATTTTCAACTGGAGGCAGCAATGGCCTAACCCGAAGATAAGACTTCAGGGACGGGCACTGTTAGAAGAACTACTTTCCCTATGGAACATCATTTCCTCATGTTTTCTTGAGTGGGTATTTGTGAGTGTAATGTCTGAACAATTCAGTGTCTGAGACATCAAGGGGTTCACTGTTTCAGGCAGACCATCATTCGTCTATCTCTAAGAACATTTCCATTCTACTGGACCACTTGCTACGTAGATGTTTTTAAAGGTGAGGAGTGGAGTCCATTGAGCTGTGGTCTGAGTGTTGGGATGCCCTTCCCTCATTCATATTTTTAACTCAACCAATAAAATGATTGTGTTAGAATATAGGACCTATAGGTTGTGATGAGGTCACTACACCAGACTTTCATGAATGGAAGCAGTGCCCTTACAAAAGAGTTCCAAGTGATCACACTTACTCCTTCCTTCAGCATGAGGACATAGTAGGAAATCAGTAGTCTGCAAACCAGAAGAGGGCATTCACGGGATCTGGCCCTGTTGGCACTCTTATATTGGACTTCCTAGGTAAGAACTGCAGGAAATAAATTTCTATTTTCATAAGCCACCCAGACTGTTTGAATGGTCTAAAACAAGCCAATGGAGTTTAGAAACAAATAGTAGAATAGAACAATAATTCCTACAAAGCTAAAAGGTCCAAAGGTTGCAAAATAATCCCATTTATAAGACAAAATCAAGATGGGATTCCACACAAAGATAGTTGTCAGGGACTAAAACACATGAGCATGGAATGGGGTGTCTACGTGTGTACAGGAGGCAGTGTGTGTGTGTGTGTGTGTGTGTGTGTGTGTGTGTGTTGTGCTAGAGGGGAAGGTAAGTAAGAGAGGCCATTGCAGCTTCATTGTTTACGTGTGGTCTCTGGAACTATCCCAAATGATTTTAAAATAAGTTTGATAACTTACTGATTATGTGATTTTAAGCACAGCAGAGACAAAATAGTAGCTGCCTTCTAAGGGTGGGATTAGGATTAGGTAAAATAATACATAGAAAGCACTTGGAGCCTGCTTGGCAAATGATGAACACAAGAAATACTAGTCACTGTCACAAGTGCCCCCCCCCAAAGTGAGAGTCATTGAACCCAGACCTCATTTTTTAATTAAAGAAACATATCTGTGTGCAGTTTGTTGTGTGATAAAAGATAAAGAACTTGACATTAAACATAAGGGCTATTAAAATGAGTTTCTCCAAATTTTTGACAAGGGCTGCCAATTGCAGGTAGGCTGAATGTGCTAAAAATGGCTTTCTTTAACCTCCATTTGTTTGAGTTTGCATATCACTAGATGGCAGTGTAAAGTTCCCAATGATGTCTATATAAATTTATTCTGTCCAACATCCAAATACAATATGCCGAAAGAGAAATCCACAGAATCACATGAAAAATTATCAAGTAATTTTATCATTAGAATTTTGAGGTAATTAATGATAAACCCATTAAGAAAAAGAGACATAATGGGTTTTTTAAATGACACAGTATGTGGAATAGATCCAAAACTTAAAAATTTTTTTTTGGTCTTTTTTTTTTTTTCCTTAGGCAGGGTCTCTCTGTGGCTCTAGCTGACCTGATCTCACTGAGAGTCTCCTGCCTCTGCCATCCTTCTGACTGCTAGGATTAAAGGCTTGTGCCACCACGCCCAGCTCCCATGCCAATGCACCTTAGGGAATCTAAATATTATGAAAAAAATTAGCTTAGTTTATTATCCAGTGATTTACTATATGTAGATGATGAAATTCTACCAGCACTTCACATGACTTATGATCTCAATATAAGTTTTTAGGAGTAGTGCTGAAATGAATGAGTAGAGCATGTGTGGACAAATAGACTCCATGAAAACAATATAGTAAGCTGCGCACTCTTTTCACGAAGATTATTTCATGTTTATGATATAAAGTAAGCTTCTACAAACATGACGACTATCCAGGGGACAGTAAAGGATCTGCTTCTAACAAAGAACAGAGCTCAACACGATTTGAGAACACTAAGGATTTGGAAACTCTGTACTATATAATCAAGTGCACCTAGGTCAAATATTGAGCAAAACGACTTCCAAGATCTTACTGGCGTTTCCGTACTCAAATACAGCAGCACCATTTTGATGATCTTGCATTATTTGGCATTAGAATTTCTATGTCAAAATTCTATTTTGTGTCTGGAACCCGATTTCTTGCTGTTGATGAGTTCTCCTGTTACTTTACATCAAACTGAACGACATGGTTACAACAGGGATGATAAACAGTTGTGGGTCCTCTGCACCAGGCAGGCTCCTAAGTACTGAAGGGAAACAACACAATGCCTACCTAAATGCACATACTTCATCTTTCATCACTGAAAGAAGGAAAAGGACTCTTTCTTGGGTTTCAGAATCAATCTCTTTCTGTATTTCTAAGTGAGGATAGGAAAGAATAAAAGCTGTGCAAGACATAAGGGATCATCACAGCTAGGCCTTTCAAGCTGAAGGGCACCTATCTCTGTGATTTTTTTCTTCTGTTCTCATGGTAACTGGGAAAGAACCTATTATTGATAGCCCTCAAATGGTTTTATTTGATATTTCTCTTCTTAATTATATTCAGTCTCAAGTTTTGGGAGGAAGGCTACAGAGATCTCCCCTTTCCATCACATTTTGTCAGGAATTCAAACCACCAACACCATTCACCACTGTTGATATTAAACATCATCAACTAGCAGAAGTGATGTTTGCCACACTTTCCCAGTGTGAAGTCACCCAGTCTTCCCATGCATTACTGTTTGGAAGGAAGTCACTATGCACAACAGCACTTAAAATTGGAAAAACTCTTCTGCATGGGAGACTTAGTAATCCTTATTTACTTGTTTATTCATTCTTTGATATAAATTTAGATTCATTGATAGGTGTTTTATATTTTCGGTTATCATACATTATACTTTTCTTTTGTTATTGGGATTGTTCTAGCTTTGATTATTGGGAATTCTCTCTAGGGTTAACTATTGCTCCGTAGAAAGTCAAAGTCCTCAAAAGTAGGTAAAACCTGAAAACACATCACAACTAGGAAAAGCCCAGACAGATGTGTTACTCAGTGTAATATTAGTCCTTGGAAATCTTGGAACAGAAAAAAAAGAGATGTTAGGTAAAAATGGGGAGAATCTTCTTAAAGCATAAACTTAAGTTAATAATAGGGAATCAGTAATGGTTCATTACTCATGACAAATGTATTTTAAAGCATTGTTAAGTTGTTACTAACAGAAATTCCAAGGTGCAGGGTATGTAAGTGACTGAAAATTTTTTATGAATCTGAATCTATTCTAAAATAAAAGACTGAAAAGAAGCTTTCATGCCTTTAGCTTCCTATTCAGTAAAATTTTAGATTTAGGGATCAGATCTGAAGAGCACTCCTGCCTGCCACAAAGGCATAGAGCAACAGATTTCTCAACCATCAACTGAAATATTCAAGACCTCTTATTCGAAATTGATTTTCAAGTCTCTCAGAACTCTTTGTGCTTATTACCAAGTTATCACAGAAATAGTAAACTGAGGCTGTTCCCCTGCACACAGTTACCTGACATGTTAAATTAGGGACACCATGTAAGAATTAAGTCTCAGAAGGCTAACAGCCTATTAACTTAGGGTGGATCTGCCATGAAAGTCAAGAGTTCCCACCTTTGTGTGTCTCTAAATATCTACACTTAGATCTGAAGTCTATTAATGTCTATTCTGAAATTCACCTTGATATCCACTTAAATATATCTTGGGTGAAGCCTAGCCCATAGCGGGAAGATTATCTCCTCTAGAAACGATGACTCTGCCTAGTCAGTCCCAGATTGCACTGACCTCCTTGATATCCATGTTGCATCCTGCAGTGACAGTCAATTAGGTTTCCCAGATCAGGCTGTGCAGATTAACGAGAATTTTTTTTCTTCTAGTCTCAGTAAATGTCTGTATTTCTGATTTGTATCTCCGTCCACTGCTCTCTATTTCTTGGCCCATTTATTTCTAGATTTGTAGCTTTCCCTTTCCACATTCACTTTTCTTTTGAATGCAATGGTTACTTTGTACCAGGAAGAAATAAATAAGTCATTGCTTTTAAGATACTGAAGAGATAAAATAGCTCTGAGATTTGTTATTTGATGAGTGATTGGAAATCAGTCATATTTAAAGCATGATCTAAAGAGTGCCTCCAAAATACACATTTGAGAGTCAGAAGCAGCTATGGTATAAATATTAAAATTATACCGATACAGCAATTTCTAGTTCTTTTAGTATTTTTTGGAAGTGATTTTATTTTTAAAAACATGGATAAGTTTGGAACTAGAATATCTTGAGGAAAATAGAAATAGTTGTCTCCCTGGTGAAAAATCTTTCTGGAAGGAGAATTCCCGTCAAGTGTACTAAAACAGCAAGAACAACAAGACTGATTAAGTTCCCAGACCTGCCAGGAAAGTCAGTTGGTCTGGTGGCCAATGTTCAGAGAACAGAACACAGTGTTTGCACCTTCACTAACACACATATGTTCGTTTGCTTGCATGTTGAAACTTCATTCTGAAAATCATCACTGTCATAATGAAAAATACTCTCATTCCCAACAGTCAGGATACAATTATGAGTAACTCAGAAAAATAAATTGCACAGCTGGACTGATACTGTGATAGGGCGACCATGACTATAGACATGCTGAAGATTAGACTCACTCAAGCCTCTGAAATTATCAGGCAGTTGTCCCAGGGTATGGGAGCACATGTCAGCAGGAGGACCCCCGGTTGTCTTGGGAACAGGTCAATGTGTCCCAAGAATGCACCTGTTAACTGAATATTTATGGTTTCTGTAGGTTATACTTGGCTTGCTTCTGCAAAATAATAATTGTTTAATGGAATAGAAATTGTTAAGGGGGCTTTTCACCTGTAAGCTTGGGAACTTAAAATTTTCACCCCGGGTTATGGTTTTTCTGTATAAAAGCTTACCCTACAGATGGGTTGGGGCTGCACTTGGGTTCCAACACCCTTGTGTAGTCGCTGGAAAGCTAATAAAAGACTTTCATTTGGCAAAACTTGTCTGAGTCGTCTTCTCTGGTGAAATACCTCATAACAATACTATTGCAGTCAAAGACATCCAAGACAAAATGAGACCAGTGCGTCCAGGTACAGTTCCTGGATAGTAAGAATCGTCCTTCTTGACTCCTTCCTGATGTACTAATACTGTCCTGTTTATGGCCACTTTAGAAACATGTGTTGCTTGAGTGAAATTCTAGAAGAGGCATATGCACGAAAAGTGTATATGGCATGTCAATCCATAATTCCCCAAATTCTCACACTGCCAAACTAGTGTGTGTGTGTGTGTGTGTGTGTGTGTGTGTGTGTGTGTGTTTGTGTCTGAACTGCCACACTATGTTTGAACTTCTGTTTAAATTCTTCACAAAGTTAATACTTCTAAGTTTAGCACTCTAGTCACATTCTTGGCAGGAAGAGGAGCACTGGGATGGAAAATTAGAGATGTCTAGTCCCCTGCTCATCTCTAAAATGCCACTTTGTTACAGAAGCCGGGAGGCAAGATGCAGAGTGATGCTCAGCCTCATTTTCCTGACTTGAGTAGGAGAAGGGGAAAGAGCCAGAGCCAAATTTGCCTTTGGTTTTGTTTACGAAAAATCAGTTAAATTATAAATTGTGCAGATTAGGACTGAGGAGGTGACTCAGTGCTAAGTGCTTGTTCTATAAGCATGAAGACCTGTGTTTGAATCCCCAGCACCCGCATAAGCAGCCTGACATGGCTACATGTCTGTAACCCCAGCATTATAAGATAGAGACATGAGGCTCTCAAGAGCTTGTTGGCCAGGCAGCCTACTGAAACCCAGAGTTTCCAGTCAGAGAGAAACCCTGTCTCAAGGCAATAAAGCAGAGTGGGACAGAGGCACACATCTGCTCCAGCCTCAACATGTGTGTGCATGGAGGTATGCACCCATACACTTACATATATGCTCCATATATGTATACACCATGCACACACACACACTTAGCCAAAATAAGTAATTAAATAAGAAAGTATGCAGATTATCGTAGTTAACCTTTATCTGAGTAGTTTCTATCCTTAGCACATATTAATGACAGAAGAGCAACTTTCAAAACAATATAGCAGTGCCCATCTTAGTGTCCCAGGACCTGATCCTCAGAGAGGAGAGGGAATATGCTAACTGCTCACTTCTTAGATGGTGTGTCTTATATTTAAGAACAATAAGCACATGAAAACAACACTGGAAGCTGTCCATGGGCTATTTGGATTATACACTAATTGGATATTTGGTGACTTTCACTTTTCCTGAAACAGGCAGATTACAGTCTGATTTTACCTTGGGATTGAATAATTCCTCCACAAACAGGGTCCTATTACTCAAACCTAGGTCCCAAGTGTTCCCAGGTCCACAAGGGATTTAATATCATGTGGTTGTTAATTATACATCAAAAATCCAATCTGCCTGGGGCTAAACATGCCATGTATCTCACCTTAATAAAATTGTGTTTCACATATATCTCTCTATATAAAGAGACATAATAAGGGGCTGAGTAGATTGCTCAGTGGTTAAGAGCTCTGACTGCCCTTGCAAAGGATCAGGGTTAGATTCCCAACACCCACATGTCAGCTAACAACCATTCATAA
This sequence comes from Nannospalax galili, assembly GCF_000622305.1. Taxonomy (NCBI): domain Eukaryota; kingdom Metazoa; phylum Chordata; class Mammalia; order Rodentia; family Spalacidae; genus Nannospalax; species Nannospalax galili. The sequence continues at coordinate 1,512,740 of NW_008360312.1, forward strand.
TTCCAGATCCAAGGGAATTTGACATCCTCCCAAGGCATTACTTGGCACTGGTACACTTACATGCATGCAGGCAAAACACTGATACATAAAATAAAAATAATAAATAAAAATATTTTAAAAGATAAAGAGGTGTAATTAATATGACATATAATAAAGAGTCACAACTCCCTGTATTTGAATGAAACCCACAGTACATGATGCAATGCAAGGCCCTGCCATACTTCTCCACAGGAAGGTGCTGAGACTGAAGAATATCTATGGCTTGTTGACATTGGCCTTGTAAGTACTTCTTTTCTCCTGTTTTATTTATTCTCTAGTGTGTACTATATGAGCATCAGTTTCCTCTATTCTAAAATGATATTAAGCATCTCAGTTTGACATAGTTGTTGAGTAAAATTCTACATGTAAACCACTTAGCATAGGACTTGGTACAAAGTATTAACACAATCTTTTAGCTCCTCTTTGTGGCTTTTCAGTGTCTTCCAATATCTCTCATTACAATTAGCTTTCATTTCTAAAACTAAGACACAAACAATGGGAAGAAGAGAAAGACACTGATGAAGATCCGTGAATGCAAAGAAGTGGAGGAAGACAAAGAACTGACCTTGGAAAAGGGCTATCTTGAAGTGAAGGTGGAACAAGCCAGGGACCATTTCTGTTCTAAGTTCCATGCGCACAGACATCAACATCACCTCTAAACTGCCAAAGTGGGAAGGAGTTAGTGGACCTTTTTCTACTTCTCCTTATTTAGCCCTACATAAAGATCAGTTTGGTGATTTCTTTACCCATAAGTTCTGCCTGGTAAGTCTCTGCCTGGTTTAAAGAGCAGACTAACAGGTGCCAAGAACACAATGCTGCTTCTCAACAATAGTTTGTGCTCTGGGAACACCTCTGGGTTCCATCTTATAAGTCTTTCTGAAGGAAGGTAGTGTTTCCTGCATGCAGAGATTATGCTTTTATTTGTGGCCATGTGGTTTACATGAGTATGGTGATTAATTTTTGTCTTCAACTTTCCTGAACTTAGAATCATCTAGGATGATTCATCATCAACTTCTGTGTTCACCTGTGAATGTGTTCCCAGAGAGTTTTAACAGCAGCTTAGCCCATGAGCTATTGTCCCAGATAAACAAAAGAGTAGTAAACAGAAAGCAACCTGAGCACCAGCATCCACTGCTCTCTGTCTCTTGGTGGCAGATGCAGTGCGATCAGCCACTTCCCATTCTCCTGAATGCCTTTTCTGCCATGCTGGACTGCATTTCTGTAAGCCAAAATAAGCCTTTCCCCCCTTAGGTGGTGGTTTGAATGAGGAATGTCCCCCATAGGCTCAAGTATTTAAACATGTATACAGTGATGGCGCTCTTTGGGGAAGTCATGGAACATTTAGGAGTGTGGCCTAGCTGTAGCAAGCGCATGATGGGCCTTACCTTGGAAGTTCATAGCCTTGCCCACTTCCAGCTTGCTCTCTCTGCTTTCTGTGATTGAAGATGTAAGCAATCACCTTTCTGCTTCTCTGATCGCCTCTACCACTATACCTTCTCAATGATGAACTCTTATCCCTATGGAACTAGAAATCAAAACAAGTGGTCTTGGTCATGGTGTTTTATTACAGCAACAGAAGAGTAACTAATACAGCCCCCTTTTGTCAGGTATTTTGTCATGGCAATGGGAAAAGTAATCTAATCAATTGGTCATGACAACAGTATCATCATCATTACTCTGGAATTTAATTTGTAAAGACTCATAACTCTTTGGGTACAGTAGCTTTCAGCCATTAGAAAAAAGGAAGACTAGTTTACAGCTATAGCATCTTAGCAGGATAAGGAAATAATAATAATTTTTCATACATCAGAATGAGATGACTAATCCACCATTAATATGAATTGCAACATTTTCTAAGCAGAAAAATAAAGTATTTCTAAACTTCCTGTTCTTTTCTGTAAATCTGATCTATTGACTTAAAATACCCATTTGTAAATGTCATACTCAGAATAAGTTCATGTAGATCAGACCAAATACCAGATCAAAAGGCAAGAAGCTCTATTATATTGATATTTCTTCTCAAAGTTGCATTGATTTTGACATTTTAAAATTACATTGACTTCGATCTTATACACTTCAATCTACAAAAACTAAATTCCTGTTTAGGTTTTTATATTTCAAAGGATTCTTTTGATGGGTGAAGCAGGATGCTGAGAAACATTTCAAAGGACAGAAATCAAGTTACTACTGTTCTGAGTCGGAAGACAATTGTCTGATACTCCTGAGGCCAGGCTCATATGAAGGGAAGTAACTGCAGAAAATTAGATTATCAGTTTATATAAATTTGTAGTTGATTAACATACTGTATTGGGGAACTGCCTGTTCATGTACAACTGGTAATATATCCACTTGAGACCACATTAGAAGTTGTTTTGGTCCCAGACTTCTCATCCACAGAGTATCCTATGTGTACTGTGTATGGTACAATGCACTGTGGAGGACTGAAAGATCACTGGATTTGGAAGCAGAAATCATTGACCCCACCTTTGCCGTTTACCACTGTAGATCACTAAGGGGCAAAATAACTTTTTTTTTTTTTCTGTCTTTTTGAGACAGGGTCTCCCTGTAGCCCCAGCTGTCCTGGAACTCACTATGTAGACCAGGCTGGCCTTGAACTCACAGAGATCTGCCTGCCTCTGCCTCCCAAGTGCTGGGATTAAAGGCGTGCACCACCATGCCTGGCAAAATAACTTAGTTTTTAAGGCACTTTTTTATTACTAAAATGGAATTATTTGAACATGATGTGTACTAGGATCCCTTTCAATTCTTCTATTCTGGTATCTCTTCTTTTTATTCATTCCTCAATAGTAAATGTGTATTATAAACTAGTTTTCTCTTTTTAAGCCTGTTAAGGCTCACAAAGCAATCAGATAAGGTGAAAGATTGAAAAGTGTGGTCACCGCAAGCGGCAGTCACTTCTCTGTTCTTGTACGTGCCGCTCCTTCATTCTCATGGGCATCGAGGCTGCTCCTGGGCTGAGGCCGCTCTTCTGCTTGCCTGGTGCTGAGGAAGTTTTTCTGCTTGCCCTGTGCTGCCTCCTGTCGCTGCTTCTGCCCGGTCCTGGACCCCAGGGCTGGCGAGGAAACTGAGTCAGCGGAGGTGCATTCAGACACAAGAGACCAAGTTCAGCGACACAGGTCTGCTTTATTGCAGGAAGGCACAAGCTTATATAGGGATAGTGGTCCAATCACAGCACAGCAAGTAGGATACCTCATTTGCATAACAGGTTTAGCATCCTATCACAGTACAGCAAGTAGGATACCTTATTAGCATCATCCTATTAGCATAACAGACTTAACGTCCTATCACAGAATAGAGGGTAGGATGCCTCATTAGCATACTGGGTTTCAGATTACAGAGCCTGGATTCCTGGAAACCATGCGACCCTGACAGTTGCAGTATTACCCTAGGCTCAAGCCTGTCTGCCACACAAAAGAAAGAAGAACAGCAAAAAGAAAGAAACCTGACGTGGTAGTTTGAATAAGAAATGCCTCCCACAGGTTCAGGTACACAGTCTTCCCCTGGGGCTCTGTTTGGGAATGCTCAGGAGGTTTGGCCTGCCCCACTTCTAGTTGGCTCTTTACTTTGTTGTGTGGTTGAAGATGTGATCTCTCAACTTCCTGCCCCTGCCACTGTGCCCCCACTCTCCCTCAGGAACTATGAGCCAAAATAAACTTTTCCATCAATCACTTTGGTCATGGTGTTTTGTCACAGTAACAGAAAAGTAACTAATAAACCAACTGCACCAAGAATGCTCATTTAAATGATGAAGCCAACATTCACAAAAATGAGAATTTTAAGATTTCTAATTATGTTTAAAATTGCTATTGGGATTTGGACAGAGGTAACCATGTAGATCACTTTCTGTAGTATGGACACTGTAAAAATATTACATTTTCCAGTCCAGGGACATTTGATCTTTTCTCCATTTATGTGTCTCCTTAAATTTTTTCCACCTGTGTTTTATAGATTCTAGTGTGCAAATACTTAAGCTCTTTGATTAAGTTTATTTCTAGGTATTTAATTTTCTTGATACCACTGCAGATGGAATTTTTCTTCATTTATTTTTCAGATGGTTTGTTAGTACTCAGAAATGCAGCAGGGGTTTTTGTTGTAGTTGTTATTGTTTTATGGTTTGATTTTCTGTTTTGTTTGTTTTGTTTTTTCATTGCTGGATTTTGGGGGGTTGGTTTGTTTGTTTGCTTCTTTCTGCATTTTTTTCTTTGAGTCAGAGTCTCATTATGTAGGTCTGACCTGCCTGGAAGTCACTATGTAGACCAGGCTGGCCTCAAATGCATATGGATCTGCCTACCTCTGCCATCCGAGTGCTGTTTCATGGTACTATCTACCACACCTAACCCCCAACCAGTCTTTTTATATTGATTTTGTTTTCTAAGTCTTTACTGGATTTATTTCTTAGTTCAAATAAGTTTACATTTCTTCTTCTTGCTTTCTTCAATGGAGAAAATTATGTATAAGAAAAAACTTTTGAGAATCAAGTACCTATGGCATCTAGTAGTTAAAAATGTTAATTGAGGTGTCATATTTTAAAGAAAATTACTAGTCCCAGAATGAATTGTTAGTGGGTGATAGAATTTGAGGTGTTTCACAGGACTTGGAGAAATCAAGCCAGTATTGCCCTGGAAGCTTCCTCCCTGCCAACTTTCATAGTACTGAAAGGTATGCCAGCTGATGAGGGAGAAAACACATCAGTTGTCCTATCGAGCTGTGAATGCTGTGAGCTACATTAATGACTGGCCTAGCAAGATATTCCCAAGAGAACAACAGACACATGAAAGTTATGGTGATAAACCAACTCCTTTCTCATTGGATCTAAGATATGCGCCACAGGAGAAAACTCAAGTTTTTACTCTAAATCTGGCTAAGATTCAGTGGCTAGGAGGTCATAAGGCTCTGTGGGTAAACTTACAACTATTATTTTGCTAAATGAACCTAGTATCAAACAGCCTTCTCAATGCATCCCTCTATCTGTAGATTATGGCAGCTCTCAGTCCTGCTCAGAAAACTTCTTTGTGCGGTGATTCACACAGAGATTCATAACTGCTCAAAGGGCCAAGAATACAAATCTGTGGAGTGCTTAACCATAAGTGGTATACCTCATTGCCTCTCCCAAGAATTAGGGAACATCACAGAAGAGGAAGTGGAAAGAAGGTAAGAGCTAGAAATCTGGGAAGATTGGGGAGAAACAATGTTATATGGCCATGACAGGGCAATTGCACTCATGAACTGACAGCAATGGTGTTTATATGTAAAGACCTGTACAGGATCAAGACAATCAACATTACAGCATGGACAGGGGAGGGTCATACATGTTCCCATTCCCAGATGAAGAGCTGTTGGAAGTTGATGGCCATGAGGGAAGAGTCAATTTTCTTTATGGGTATGGACCATGGTAGATGACCCATGTCCCAGTGGATGGCCCCTCAACCATGTATATATGAGAAGCAATAATTGGACTCAGTAGTTTATTTTTTTAAATCTATAAAACAAGAGGACAAGAAGTGTGGAGGGATCTGAAGAGGGGATCTGGGAGGTGTTGGAGAGAGGAGTAAAAGATATTATCAAAATAAATTATATGCATGTCTGGAACCTGCAAGGAATAGAAAATGAAAAACAAAGCTAGCTGCTGAGTAAAATAAAAAAATAAAATTTTGAGGTCTTAATCTTCCAGGGAAAAATATCACCCTTCATTCTGTTACCCACTGTGAATTTCCCTACAGTTCTCTTATTCCAGAGAACATCAAAAACATCAAGAATACAGTATCCGAGTTCAAAGAGAAGTAGATTAGAATATTTTCTAATTCCAATGTTCCCCAGAGTATCAATGAAAAGAACAGAAGATGTCCCCATGATGTTAGATGTTTTTGTCTTTGACATAATAATGTTTAAATGACATAAATGTATAGAAGGCCAAAATGGCTTTTCTCTAATATTTCAATGAAAATTTATTTCAGTCTAAAAAGATCTTATCATGTTTGATGTTAATCATTTATCTTTCCCACAAAAATATTAGAGTTGTAAGAGAATTAAATACTTTTCCCTGCATTGAACTCATTTTATATCAGATTAGAATCATTGTGAGCACTATTGGAATGGACTGTGTAGAGTCGAAGGCAAAGTCTCTGGTCCTGATTGGTGTACTTTGAATGCAGACTGCTTTCATAATGCTCCCTTTAAAACATCCCCAAACCAAACGTTCCTCATTCACAGATTTCCAGTCCTCTCACATCTCATTGTTTCACTAAAAGCCTAAACTTCATGGATAATTGCACTTGTCTTAGTTGAGTTCATTGTATTCTATTTTCCTTCTATTTCCAGCGATTTGGACAATTTATAATCGATTTACACTTCTTCACTGTTGAAATTAGGAAAAAGTGTGACACTATTCATGGGGATTTTGAACATGCCCATTTACAAGTCTATAAAGTAGTCACAAATAACTCCATATAGCAACAGCAGCTCTTTAAATAGTGTGAAATCAATCGTTTGGGAAATAAGGTAAAGCAATAAGTGTCCAGGGGAAAAGGTTTCTGTGCAGGACTCTAAATCTTTGATGGATGATTCCTGAATATTGCAACCTTTATGAGCTAGGAGGAATATTCTAGGAAATAATACTAACCCAAATCCAAGTAATGGATGGAGAGCTCTGGGAAGAGGCTGTGGGCACCAAGCACAGCACATGCAACTAACACAAAATCTTATATTATAGAAAACTAATGTCACTCACAAATTTTAGTTGTCTTATTATAGTCTAAAGCTGTTATGTAAAACTAAAAGTAGTGTAAACTGTCACCATTAAAATGTACTTTTTAAGGAATAGCTGTGCAAATAGCATTGTGGCAAATGCCATACAAACAATAAAGCTGATGAGTAAATTCTATCATGTACCTGGTACAATTTGCTAATGCTGTTAGTCTTTAGAGACAGGAAGCTATACCTCAGGAACCAAGTTCTCTATAAGCACTCATGAATAGCTGTATGAGGTACCAATTCACAAATTATTTATAGCACATGTACGATGAATTTTCCAGGTTCTTTGAAAAATTTTCCCTCTTTTAGGGGTCTTTAAATCTATAACAACTTTCTTCACTTTTTCTCACCTCCAATATGATGTGGTTATTTGGAAATAATCAGCATGCAAAAACAAAAATATAAAGAAAGCTATGAATTACCATCTCAAGGGTTTTCATCTAAGTTGTCAAGAACTAAAATACAGTTTTAGAAAGTTGTAACAGCAAGTCATAGAAATTTATTTTGACAGGAAAATCACCATAATTAAGTTTTATTGTATACAGAAGACATCATATTTTTAGTGAAAATTGCAGCATTAATTACTACTCTCATAAATTAATATAATGGTAACTCATTTTATCTGTATTTAGATTGGCATATGCCATTTCTTATCACTAAAATACAGGAATAGACAGTCTTAAAGTATCAAAGTATCTACTAAGTAAAGAAAAATTTTACAAACCAGAAACTTACTTTCTTCACAATGGTTAGAGGCAGAAAATTTCAGTCTTTATATGATGATATTTCAAATCTATCAGGCCTTTGTGGTACTACAGCTAATGTTAATACATTAGTGTGTGGTTGGTATTTATTAAGATCATAGCAAGCAGAAGTCATAAACTTAGGTTGGGGGGAGTAATATCTGAATATATTTTATCTTGCTTTGTATTCAATTAAGGGCTAAAAGCAAGAGACATTTAAAAATACGAGGTTGCATTTTTATGATAAATTGAATTGTGAAGGAAAGAAGCATTAAGATTTTAAAATATTTTTAATGTGAGCTGGGTGTGGTGGTACACGCTTTTAATCCCAGCACCTGGGGGGCAGAGGGAGGTAGAGCTCTGTGAGTTTGAGGCCAGCCTGGTCTACATAGAAAGTTCCAGGCTAGCTGTGACTACAGGGAGATCCTGTGTCAAAAAGAGCCCCCCAAAATATTTTTAATATGTAATATTTCTCATTATACAATTCATATATATATATATATATATAGCAACTGCTGGGGCACTTGACAGCTTATAGGAGCACATTTATATTTCGTTCTGTAGGATGGAATCTACACATATAAACTGCTAGTGCTGTGAGTAAAACTTCAATCTAGAGTGGTCAAGAGGAATGCAAGACTCAGCGGCTTTGGTGCATGTGAACCCTTCTGCTAGGGAGAGAGAAAAAGTAACAGAGTCTTCCCCTGCTACACAGAGAGAAGATGTGGTAAACAGATAATCACCATTAGGAAGCTAGATGGGGATCTGTCTCATTGGAAGTCACTGAGGATGGACCCCTCCCTCGTGGTCTGTTTTGGACCCCACCACTCATTTCTCTAGCAACACTAAGAAGGGAAGCATCATAACTACTTTTTCTTAGGCTTCAAAATACAATATAAAAGGTGAGATAGCGGGGCTTTGTTGAGTTCTGTTAAGGAAAAGCCTTTTCCTCCACGTCAAATGAATAGAATCTGAGGTGTACCTCTGGACTTGAGTAGAGGCCTGGTATTCTGACCTATCCCAAAAATTAGAACATTACCTATTATTTTCTCTTCCCTTATGCATTAATCCAGCTGGGCCTGTCAATAACACCTGATCAAGAGATTACCCCAAAAGAAAGCTGACTCACCTGAAGACATGCTAAGGAGATGAGAGGAATAATTATTTCCTTATTGAGATAATTGGCTTCCAAGAGCCCCTCCTCAGATGTTGCTACTTACTGAGATTCGGCAGTTCAGCAAGGATAAGCCTGACCTCTTTCCTGAGTTCTAATTAAAAGAGATTCCTTCAGGAGGCAGAAGCAAGTGGATCTCTGTGAGTTCAAGGCCATCCTGGTCTATATAGTGAGTTCCAGGACAGCTGGGGCTACAGAGAGACCCTGTCTCAAAAAGACGAAAAAAAAAAAAAAAAAAAAAAAAAAAAAAAAAGTTTCCTTTTTCTTATTTCTCTTACAGACATTAGCCAAAAGCCAGCAGTCAACAGTCCCTGGCACTCTGAACTTTCCCATGTTCCCTGCAACCTCTGCCACTTCTGCCATGGAACTGATTCCAGAACTCCACTGCTGAACATGATGGCTTTCTTGAACCCCAACTCTAAAGAATGGCTTTCTCTCTTCTCCATTGCCATCTTTTCCAGCAGCTGCTGAGATGTTCATCTTGACTGCCCTGTTGTTTTCTTTTCAAATTAATAAAATGGTCCTTGAGCTTCCTTCTGAGTTTGTTTTGAAAATTCTTTCATTAATAATGTTAAGAACCCAAAATGGAACCTGATTTCCCCAGTAAGAGCACCAACACCATAAATCTCAGAGACAAGACCGACTTCCTGATCAGGGGACAAGACTAAACCTTAAAATGATTGACTGCCTTTGTCTCCCTTCTGGCTAAAGAGAAGACATAAGGCAGATCTGTAGTATGTTAATTTATTGTCTTCTAAGATTGCTAGCTCTCTGGATAAAGTATAGTTTAAAAAAATCAAACCCTGGTTTTGCCTGAGTCAGGCGGCAGGAACCCAGTTACCCAACTAATAAAATAAAGACACAGAAACAAAAGTATTCACTCATACCCTGTCATTGATTGAACAAGGTAGCCATTAGATCTGTCTGCTAGAAAAACAACTTCTAATACATCTTGTTGATTAGGTGGTTACAGACCAGTCATGGAACATCAGAAGAGGACAGGCCAATTTTGAGATAACAAAAATAAATGTCTCTGTAAGACTCAGCATGATGCAAGAAGACCAGTATTCCTTGTCAGCTAGCACTGGAGGAGAGAGATATTTTTAGTTTTCAATTTATTTTGGATTCCATTAGCAAACTAAAACTTCTAGCCATTTAGAAATAACCCTAAATACAGTCTGTTTAAAAATGCAAATGAGCCTTTGTTACCAATGGCTCAAGAAGTTGAATATTAAAACCAGAAACTTTAGACTGAGGAGCTATCATGGGATTTACTGAAAATTTGTGATCTTTAAAGGTAGTTTCTGTGTCACTTTAGAATGCCGAGGGAAAAAAAAGCAGGATCAGAAACTAGAATTTCTTGAACAATTCACTCTACTGTGCAATGAGATCTCCAGAATTTCTGTTTCCAAAGGCTGTTCTGTCTGTTGTTCATTCAGTCATCAACAACATCTCCATCTCCCTGACATCTCTCACAAAGGACTGTTTCTTAAGCAACAGAAGCAAATTTCATTTGTATAACACTGATCTTCCTGGCAAGATCTTCTGGCCCCAGGGCAGAGTGACCTAGAAGCCTGTCTCTTTATATTAAATGGAAGCATAAGTTTTTCTATACAAAAAAACACAGCTATCACCTCAAAAGTAATGGAGTTTATTCTGGAGTCAAATATGAGTGACCATGGCTCATGAACACAGATAAGGATACTCCAAATGCCGTGTTCCAATGTGGTAAGAATCTCATGGAATTCTTATAATAATAACAAAGAAAATCATAAATTAAGGTATATTTCAAATCCACTAGTGGAAACATTGGGGAGGTGAGCTATGTGCACACATCAAAGTGGGGAAAACTCCTATAGGTCTTAGATGCTTTCTGATGACAGTTTTAGCTTCTGAGTTGGTAGAAGCTTGGAGACTCTTCATGTATTCAAAAAGACTTGCTGATAAGGGAAAGTTATAATCTAGCTTTCTATATCCATATATAGTCTTTTTAGCTTATGCTATTTTGTAGTTTCCTTTTGTTTCACTTACTGGGGAGATGCCTTGAAATGTAACCCTAGGATGCTCAGTGATTTTTCTTTTTATTTATCTGTGATGTTTTAAATAGCCTGAGATGTTTTATTATTCTGTAATATCTTGAAGCTCTACAATGATTTCCATGCATTATATCTGATGATAAAGATATAAAACTAAGAGAATAGAAAGTTCACCAAATGGTTTAATGAGGCACCAAATGATTTAATGGTTTAATGAGTTCAATTAGTCCAAAAAATATAGATTAAACACTATAGATATCTAAAATTCTGTCAGTGATATTTGTTTTTGTAAACTGCAATAACCAATTCTTGGCCCAGTTAAGCTGGCCTAGCTATAGATCAAAAGGCAGCAGATGTCCTGACCCATGCCTGAGATATCTCCTTTGTAAGCTATGATGACCAAGTGAATTCAGGAAAGAATTTTCTTGAGATAGCATAGCCCATCATGAAAGAAAACATGGGGCCTAAGTATTAGCCATAAAATTATGATGTAAAAATGTCTATTTAATCCCCATCTGTACTTCTGTTCGAAGTCCAGAAAATCATGAAGTTTTTGCTGCTAATTCTGGGACAAGCATGAGAAAGAATAAATGAGCTTTCTTACTCTGTACTGGGAGAATCCTTGATATCTCAGCTGTTTGAAGAATTTTTCCATAACATAACCTAATAGTCACAAAGATGTTAGGTCATAAACAGGGATGGTAAATAATTGTCTATTCAAGGGAGTAAAGCAGAACGATTGTATTTTTTTGATGCCTTAATATATTTTTATTGGATTTTGTGGATTTCATACAACATATCTTAATCATATTTAATCCTCCCTTCCCTACCTGCATCCCCACCATAGGTCCCCCAACAGGACTTCATACATTTTCTCATATGTGTTAAGGCTTCTTGAGTCAAGTTTGTGTACCCAGATATCCCTCAGTGTGAGTTCATCCGCTGGAGCCTGTTCATCCTATCTAACATCACTCCCTTAAAGAAGATCAACTCTCCCTTATCCATCAGGGATCAGCTCCCAAAAGTTCCTCACCAAACTTGTGGCCTACTGCCCATTTCCCTCGTTCTATGCTGGTTTTTGTCTGATGGGTTTGCATGGCTCATGTACATGCTGTCATCATTGCTATAAGTTGATATGAACAAGGTCTCAGAAGCCTGGAAGATTCTGTTTCCTTATGGTCATGCACCTCCTCCCCTGGTTCTTATGATCTTTCCACCCCTTTTATGCAATGGTCTCTGAGTTCTGAGTGGGTGAAATTTAATATAGAAATCCTGTCCAGGGAAACACACTCTGTAGTCTCTTATTCTCTACACTTCACAAGTTGTGACCCTCTTTTGCATGAAGAAGCTTTGCTGATGAAAGTGGAGAGATGCATTAGTGTTTCCTCTAGCCCTTGTTCTATATGTTCTATGAGCCTTACATGAAAGGTTCTATTGTAACTGTAGGATTGGGCATCTCATAGACACTTATTCTCTGTGTATGACCAGTTTTGGAACTCTATAATAATCTCCATCTGTTGCAAAAGAAGTTTCTTTGATGAATGGTGACTGGCAGGCTTGGCTGTAAGCGTAAGGATCCAAATTTAGCATATTATAGAAATTATGTTTGTCTAGGGTTCTGACAGTCTTAAGGATTTCTCTAAAATCTATGACCTCTCCAGCCATGTATATTTTGCTATGTTTACAGTGCCAAGCATGAGTTCCCTTTTCACTGAGTAGGCTTTAAACCCAGTTAGGCAGCTGTTGATGATCCTCAAGAAAAAAGTGCCACTACTGCACTGATAGAGTTTGCTGCACTGGTCATTTCTATGGCTATTAGGCTTTAAAGCTGGGGTTGAAACACTGAATGGTTTTTCTCCCTTAGAAGTTCTTGCAGTGTCCTCCAAAATTTTGAGAGCTAGTCTTCATGGAACAGCCTTCTAGGTCAATTCCAGCTTCACTGTTCCAAGTCCTGTGTTATGAAGTATGTCCTGTCTTCAACAATAGGGTCTTACCTTTAAGTTCTGGCAGGCAATTAGGACGGTGGCAATAACTTGTGTCTCAAAGTTTCAGGTTTCACATTAAGATCTTTGATACATTTGGAGTTGAATTTAGTGCAGAGTGTTAGATAAGGTCTAATTTCATTCTTCTCCAGGTGAAAATCCAGTTTTGTCAGCACCATTTGTTGAAGATGCTGTCTCCCCTCTGGCATGTTCTTAACATCTTTGTCAAATATCAGGTGGCTGAAATTGCATGCATGCATGTTTGAGGCTTCAATTATGTTCCATTGATCTGACCTGTGTGTTTGTTTTTGTGCCAATATCATGCTGTTTTTACTACTAGAGCTCTGTATTATAGCTTGAGATTTGGTGTGGTGATCTCCCTAGCATTGCTTTTTGTGTTCAGGGTTGCTTTGGCTATTTGGGGTCTTTTCTAACTCCATATGAATTTTAGGATGGTTTTCTCTAATTCTGTGAAGAATGTCAAGGGGATTTTGACTGAGAGTTCATTGTCTTCACTATATTATTTCTAACAATACAGGAGCACGGGGAGGTCTCTTCCAAGGTCTTCCTCAATTTTTTCTTCAAAGACACAATTTTCATTGTAGAGATACTAGATTTCTTTGGTTAGACTTATTCCTAGATATTTTTTGAGGTTACTGTGAATGGAAGGGTTTCCATGAACTCTTTCTCTGATTGCTCATTATTGACATATAGAAAGATTACTGATTTTTTAAATTGATTTTGTAACTGGCCACTTTGCTGAAACTATTGATCCTTTCTAAGTGGTTTCTGTTGGAATTTGTGGAATCTTTTATGTCTTATGTCCTGTCATATGCCAAAGGGATAATTTGATTTCTTTTCCTATTAGTATTCTTTCAATTTCCTTCTCTTATCTTATTGCTCTCAAAACAGTTTCAAGCATTATGTTGAAAAGCAGTGGGATAGTGGACATCTTTGTCTGGTTCCTGATTTTCATGGGAATGCTTCCAGTTTTCCTTCATTTAGAATGATGTTGGCTGTGGATTTGTTGTATATAACTTTAATTATGTTGAGGTATGTTCTTTCCAATCCAATTCCCTCTAGTACATTTAAGATAACTGTATGTTGAATTTTGTCAAAATCCTTTTCTGCATTAATTGAGATTTTTGTCTTTAAGTTCATTCATATGATTCACAACATTTATTGACTTATGTATATTGAACCATTGCTGCATCTCTGCAATAAAGCCAACTTGATCATGGTGGATGATCTTCTGATGTGTGTCTGTATGCACTTTCAGAGTATTTGTTGAGAATTTTTGTGTCTATGCTCATTATTGAGATGGATCTAAAGTTTTATTTTCTGTTCTGTCTTTATCTGGTTTTACTATTAGAGTGATACTGGCTTCACAGAAGTTTGGGAGTTCTCCCTCTGTTTCTATCTTTTTGAATAATTTAAGTAGTATTGGTTGCAGGTTTTCTTAAAAGTTTGGTAGAATTCTAACATGAATCCATTTGGTCCTAGTGCTTTTTTTTGTTTTTTTGGACAGAAAGTTTTGCGTGACTACTTCAATTTCCTTATTTGTTATGGGCCTGTTTAAGCCATTGATCCTTCTTGGTTTAGTTTTGGTGGTTTCCATGAATTTATAAACTTATCCATTTCATGCTGGGGTTGGTTAACTGAGCTGAACCTTAAACATGTATGCCTGGAGAGCCTTGTCTCCTGAGAAAGTTTATGCAAGGGTGCTTGCTGAGGAGTTATCGCAGGAAATGCCAGTATTCGCCTAGTTTTTCAGGTGACACTTTGATCTCTCAAGGCATACTATGGTGGTACCGTCATCTTGCTCATATTTTGCTGAACTATATTCTAGCCACTTTATTAGTATTGATTGTTCTATAAATATTCATCTGTAACTCTAATGAGTACGTGTCTATAAGCAGAGTTGTCTGTGCCTTTGGCACCCACATGTGATTGAACAAACGAGAGTAAAGAAATAAAAGCGAACAAGACCCTGGTCTTTTTTCAGTTCCATGATAATCCATTCAGGTCCTGTGGCTTCCCCCCTGGTGGGAGGTTAGCATCCATGGTCATTCTGGTTTGGCATCCATGATCATTTAGAATTGGGAATACTTTGGCTCAGGCTCTTCTGACTTTTATAATTTGCATTGAAAAGTCAGTTATAATTCTGTTGGGTTTTCCTTTATATGCAGTTTGTTGTTTTTCTCTTGTAGTTTTCTGTACTTTCTCCTTGTTCTGAATATTTACTGTTCATACTGTGGTTTGCTGTGGTCTGTTTCTTTTCTTTTCAGTTCTACTTGTTGTTCTGTGTGCTTCTTGTACCTGTGTGGGTATGTCTTTCCTTAATTCAGGGAAATTTTCTTCTATAATCCTGTTGAAGATTTGGTCAATGCCATTTACCTGGACTTCTTCTTTTATGGCCGTGATGGATAAATTTGATCTTTTCATGGTGTCCCCAAATTCCTATTTATTCCATTCTTGTGTTTTAAGCTTTTTT
>NW_008360312.1:1527991-1552554 GCF_000622305.1 Nannospalax galili
TTTTTTTTTTTTTTTTCATATTCTGTGCTTGAGCAATCTAATTGTCCAGTCTTTATATTAGGTTTTCCATTTCATTCATTCTGTTGGTGATGCATTTGCCTGTCATTTCAAATTAACTTATTGAGTTTTTCACTTCCTTCTTCATTTCAGCCTTAGTTTTCTTTAATATTTCTATCACTTTTGTGAATTCAGTTGGCAATTTAGCCCTGTACTTTTTTCAGTTCTTTGTATGTTCTTAATTCATTGAATCCTTTGATCGTATTTCATGATTGTTCTTTTAAATTCTGTGACCTCTAGGAAGTCTGCATTGTAGAACTCTTCTCTAGGAGTGGTGGTATTTGGTGAGAACATATTATTTTGTTTTATTTTTTCACTGTGGTTCAGGAATGTGGATTTCTTTTGTGTTTGTGATCCTACTATAAAACTCAAGCCTGCTTTTGTTGAGTTGAAGTTCCATTCTGTTTGTATTATTGATGTAGCTGTGGTTGCTTTCTGACTGGGTATGAAAAGTTACTTGGTCAGGCTTCAGATTCTCTCTTTTGATTTTATATTGAAGAGGCCACATGGATCCTGGCAGGCTGCTTAGGAACTAACTCTCCAGGAAGGTGAAGTGGCCCTAGTTAATTAGGCACGCTTCAGTCAGCTCAGCAGGATGGGAAACTGATGTGCTGGTCCCTACTGACCAGCAGGAAAGCCTAAGTCCTTGATATGGAGACGAACTGCTTGTGGACCCCAAACAGGGGATGGGCATGGCAGGATTTGGGCAACTCACCCCTGGAGTCCAGGTCAAGCCAGGAACACTCACACATTCTCAGCCACCCTGCCCTGCAAGCAAGCAGCAGTCAGAAGTCAAGAAAGTGCAGGCTCCTACTACCAGTAGGGAAGCCTGAGTCCTGTAGCCATGGGAGGGGTTACTAATGGTCCCAAAGTAGGGGTGCCCACCAGACCCAAGATAGTTTGATTTTGGACCTGCAGCATTCCATCCATTCTACCACCATCACTACATTCTAGTCAATAAGCCTTATACAGTGTTTAATACAGCTGCTTATTTGGAGGGGGGGGGATTGCACTTAAAACCTCTTTGCCTTCATAATGAAATAAGGTCAAATACAATTATAGAAGTTTTGGTTCTTTCAGTTTCACAGATTAAAAAATTTAAAACCACACTAGGCCCTAAATACGAATTTTCTAGTCACCTGAGTTTTTTCTTGTATTGTTTCCTGTATGAAGTTCTCAGACTTGGATGTTTAATAAATAAAAAATAGTTTTTAGAGGGATCTAGAGGTGGTAGAAACAAAGTCAAATCCAATTATGGAAGTTTTGGCTCTTTCAGTTTCACAGATTAAAAGGTTTAAAACCACACTAAGCCCTAAATATGGGTTCCTAGTCTCCTGAGTTTTTTCTTGTATCGTTTCCTGTATGAAGTTCTTGGACTTGGATGTTTAATAAATAAAAAATAGCTATTAGAGGGATCTAGAGATACTAGTGAGAAATCTGGGTTTTAATTTAACTCTTCAAACTTGAGAAAAAAATCTCATTTTTATTCATATTCATAATATCTACAAATCCTTTAATTATAGTTTTGGAATCACAGATACTCTCTTTCAAAGATGCAGTTTTACTGTTCTATTAAGACAATATAGATAAAAAATTTAATTCAGACAAACATCACTTCTCCAACTACTTAAAATGTATATTTTATCTTCCACTGATTAGAAATAATTTTGTAGTTATGTATAGTTTCCAAGCAATGATTTCTCTATTACCCTAGTTCATTTTCATATTCTCATACTGGCTAGTTATTACAAGTTTAAAAATATTCAATCCATGCAGTATTCTCATACTGGCTAGTTATTGCAACTTTAAAAATGTTCAATCCAGGCAGTATTACAAGTCTACACTGATCCCACTACTCTTGATAAGTACAGGGCGTAGAAGCTGGTCAGACTGGGAAGAAACCCCAAAGCCTCAGTTTCAGGAAGGTTCTTGCTTGAGGCCAGCACCCACACGATAGCTAACAACTGACCTTATCTCCAGTTTCATGGGACCCAATATCCACCACCCTCTTCTGGCTGCCACTAGACACTGCACACACGTGATGTACTTACATACACACAGACAGAACACTCATATTCATAAAATAAAAATGTTTTTTAAGTCCCAGATTAACAGCTTGATCTTATCTTATTTCCTGGAACTGTTCCTGCCACACAGGAGCTCTGCTCTTCCTTCCCCTCTCGCCCCTTCTCTCCTTCCTCCCTCTTCTCCATTCTACTCCTTCCATCTTTCTCTATTAAGCTTCTGCCTATGAATCTATAAAAAACTTTTGTTGAAAACTCACCCTCTCTGGTCTGTGAATTTATTCCTATAATTTCACAAGAGGAGAACCAAAAAAGCCACTGGATGTTTTTTCCTTCTAGTTTCTATGATACTTGCTCCCCAAGAAAGTTTCCATTATTCTGAAAGACTCCTCAAAATTCCAAAACCAGTTTTTCAAAAATATTCTCATATTAGTCTTTGCTCTACCATGTGAACTTTAGAACAATTTTAACATTTTTGAGAAAATAATCCTATTATATATTCAGTACATATTAAATTTACAGAGGATATTGGAGAAAAATTGTAATCAATAAAGTAATTTTTCAACTACAAACAAACATTTTTGGTGCTTTATGTGGTATTTCTCATGCAAAGAGGATCTTTTCTTAATACTTATAAGTAATTACTAACTATATATAAAACTGAATTTTATAGTTCATGTTCATATACTGAAAGTTTGTGGAAGTAGAGTTCTCACCGTTTGTCAAGCATTCTCTTGGATTTTCTGATCAAAAATTCTGTCATGTGTGAATATGAGAATTTTGAGGATTTCTTTCAATTATTGTGTTTTTCTGTAATCCAATTTCATGTCTGGAAATTCAAATAGAACTCAAACTGATGGAATCTCGATATTGTTTCTTTTTTGTAAATTTTTCATTGAATTTTTGTGTATTTATAAAGAGCATCTTAATCATCTTTATACCCCCTCCCCACTGGCACCCTCCCATAGCCTCCACTTCCCCCCCACCAAATTTCATGTATTCTGCTATTTGTGCTAAGGCCCATCGAGTCAAGTTAGTATCCCCAGACAGCTCTCAGTGCAAGTTCATCCACTGAGGTCTACTGTCCCAATATAGCTTGCTGTGCCTGCCTTTGCTGTGGTTATTAAGCCTTACAGCTGGAGTTGGACCATCAATTGATGTTCTCCCTTAGCAGCTTGCATAGTGCTCTCCAAAGCTATGAGATCTAGCCTTCAGTGGAGGTGTCTTCCAGGTCAGTTCCAGCTCCACTGCTCCAAATCCTATGTCTGAGGTGTGTTCTGTCTTCAGCAATAGGGTCTTACTTTCATGTTCTGGGAGGCAATCCAGGGATGTGGCACTAGTCTGTGCAAATATCTGGAAATTTCTTTGACTACTCTTGCCAACAGCATGAACAGTTTTCCCCTGTC
Organism: Nannospalax galili; assembly: GCF_000622305.1. Taxonomy (NCBI): domain Eukaryota; kingdom Metazoa; phylum Chordata; class Mammalia; order Rodentia; family Spalacidae; genus Nannospalax; species Nannospalax galili. Next base: position 1,531,479 of record NW_008360312.1, read on the forward strand.
TGGCACTATTTCTTTTTAAATAGCCTTCAACTATACACATGGACTAATTCATGGAGGAGAGATAAATAATGCTTAGCTGGTGTGAAAAAACAAAGAGAGATGTATAAGTTCAAAAACCTACTGAAGAATTACACAATCTCAATATTGTTTCTCACATTGGAGAAAATATTTATAGTAAGTATTTTTACTGTAGGTTTTTGGTAGGAATCTACTACTATCAAGATAATGTCTAATTACTGATAGTGCACTATATACTTAGAACTTTAACCTACTTTTCTTAAATCAGTTTTAATGATTTACTATATTTTATCTGTATTTTACATATTTAACATGAACTTCTTATTGGTTGCTGTAGTTTGGTTTGCTATGGTTTGGTTGGGTCTTGCTTTATAGCACTGGCTGTTTCTAAACTTAACATTCTCTTGTCTCTGCTTCTGCTAGATTAATATTACAGACATATACCACCAGGCCTGCCTTAATACTTATATTTGAAGCAAATTTACATATATGGTTCTCCATATATATTTTAGTTTCAGTTTCCTTTATTCTTTATTAATAGTACCCCAAATTAAATGCTTTGTTAGTCTTTTCAAAGAAACACTGTTCCTTTATTTTTAATTGATTTGGGTCTGTTAATTTCTATAGGTGTATTCTTTAACATTGTCTAAATAGTTCAGCAGTTAATAATTTAGCTAAGCACATTAATTTTCCTATTACTTTCGATGTCTGCATCTTGGGAAATGATTCCATGTACATCTTATCACTGTACAGCTTTCAGTGTAGTAATTATGTTATTAAAAAATAATTTTATTAACTCTTAAACACTTCATACAATGTATTTTGATCATTCCCACTTCCCTCAACTCTTCCCAGATCCACCCCACCACCTTATTCACTCAAATTTGTGTTCCCCACAAATCAGTCCATTTTGTTGCCCAAATATTTTTAGATATTGAGCCTGTTCTGGAGTGTGGTTGTTTATTTTATTGTATGATCTTGTAATATACATTACAAATGAATCTTTGATCAAGTTATTTTTCAATAATTTATTATTTTTATTTTATGTGTATGAGTGTTATGCCTGAATGTAAGGAAGTGCACCCGTGTCGTGCAATACTTGTGGAGGACAGAGGAGCTGTCAGATCCCCTGGAACTGGAGTTATGGACAGTTGTTAGCTGCCATGTGGGTGCTGGGATTTGAACCCAGGCCTTCTTAACTGCTGAACCATCTCTCCAGCCCCCACAAGTTATTTTTAAATGTTTTTTGTCTATGCTTTCTCTAGTTTTATTGTGTTATGTTCAGAGAATACTAAAACACCAAAAATACTCTTTTTCTACTTTATAGTATTTTGCAAAGTAATGTGTTTACAAATATCCTATTTATGAGTCAATTTTGCTGTCCTGCAACCTCCCTTACTGCTTCCTTCTCCTGAAAGAGCTCACTTTCTTGGAAGCAGGTGCAGTAATGGCGGGGGAGGGGGGGGTGGATGATATTGGGATTCTTTGCCTCATCCAGTGCTGCCAGATTCAGAGGAAATTGGATTGATCTATGGAGCTTCAAATGGACTGACCTGGAGAGGAAACTAGTGGAAACCTGGAGGCTACCATACTGCTCTTCAATCTATAGTTTAACTCTTTTCTAATATTAAAGATGTAGTGCTCCCATTGTGTGGACATGAACCTCAGAAAGTAACTTTGCCTAGGAGTGGCCTTGCTCATTTGGCAAATTTTCACTTCCTATATAATTCTCTTAAAATTTGACTCTGCTAGGCAACCTTGCTTCCTGAAAAATGATCTTAGCAGAAGTCACTAAAGATAAAGCTCCAGTGTGAAGTGCTGAATTCTTCGTCACATTAAATAGCATAAAGCAAACATTTACATTCTACTTCTAGAAAAACACAAACACAGCTACTTTCAGAGTCTTCATTCTCTCATAAAACTAACATTTATATCCTCCACGTAGGTGTGAGCCTATGTATATATCTGATATATAATGGATGGAGTGAATGCCGACTTTAGCTATGGAGTTCCCTTCTGTTTTGCTACACCACCAAATGTCCTGTCTTTATTAAGCTTAGATATGCTTGGTTTTCATAAAGAAATAATAGCAACCATTAAGCACCATGCTCCTATTATGTTCATAAAAAGAAACTTCCAGGCAATGCCTGGCATGCCCAGTGGTATGGGACCATACAGTCTATGTAATTACAGTTTATGCAACACACCCATTGAGGGAAAGAGAAAACAGAGCTATAAATGGAGAAAAAAATGAATTAACAAAATGAGAACTACACCTTATGAGGACCTGTAGTGGTGTACCCTGGCACATACTGACAGATGGGATTTACCTAACCCTTTGTGCTGGTTTAAATGAGTAATGTCTGCCATAGACTCACGTATATAAACAACGTGGCCCCCAGTTGGTGCTTGTTGGGCGATGTCATGGAATCTTTAGGTGGTGTAGTTTGGCTGGCGAATGTGTATCACTGGGTTTGAGAGTTCATAACCTTGCCCAATTTGCAGTTCACTCTCTCTGCTTGGTGTCTGCAATCGAAGAGGAGCTCTCAGCTTCCTGTTCCTGAGGCCACACCTCCCCACCATGGTGGACTTTCCCCTCTGGAATTTTAAGCCAAAATAAACCCTTTGATAAGTAGCTCTTGTTCATGGTTGTTTTATTATAGCAGCAGAAAAGTAAATAATACACGTTGATGCCTAAAATAGTTTTTAAAACATATTTTGTGTATTTCTGTAGGTTTGTTGCAGATAGACATCTCAAAACTTAAGAAATATACCTAGAATTCATTTAATTATTTTGTAGGTAGGTTGTAGATAGCTACCACTTTCTGCTGTTAGAAACAGTTGATATAAAGACATCATTTACCACTCACATGAAGTATGTGTAGCTTGGTTCACAGAAGCAGTGAGTACTAATGCAGACAATTTCCAGGTTTGGATTTGGAATCCTAGTTCCTTCTATTGCTTTGTTCTTTTGGAAAATGTAGTTGATTATGCTGGACTCAGTGATGCCCGTAGAACAGCAGAGAAGATGGGGGGAAGTGGTTTGACGCACATGGACAAATGCTGACATCCTAAGCCCACAGTTAATACTAGTTATACTCATGACTGCTGCTCCATTTTATATTTAAATAGAATTGAACTGTTTAAACCAAGTATGGTGGCACAGCCTATCCCAGAATTCAAGAGACAAGCTTAGGTAGGAGGTTAGCAACAAGTTCCTTGACAGTCTGGTTTATACAACAAAACGTTATTTTAAAAATGAAAGTAATTGAACTGATTCCTTAGATGGAACACATATTAAAATCTTATATGTTTTATATCCCAAATGGGTTGTATTGACTTACTCTGGCCTCAGTGGTGTCTAAGAATACCCACTTTTCTACATCTTGCCAAGCTCAGGTAACTTCTGTACTTTAAACTCCGTTCACCTAATTGATAGATAAAATATTGCATTTTGCTTCATATTTTATTGGTTATAAGTAAATATGTGGACCCTCTAAACTTTCATCAGATATTTATTCAACAATTGGCACATTAATAAAATTAACTGTAACCACTTGTGGAGACAAGAGGCTTCAACTAGCTTTTGTATTAATTTTACTCATGACCTATAAAAGATTCAACCAATGTTAACAGCATGGTGCAGCCACATATTGCCTCATAGGTTTTTCTATTATTTTCTTTTTGACCAGATGGGCTATTTGGAAAAATAAATGATCATGACTTTATCAGATTTGCTGCTAGTTTTATTCTCTTAACATTCATAAATATCATCTTGATTAAAATTCAAACTATTTAAAATAAAACTAAATTAAGGCACTGAATTAGTAAGATTTCATCATTTTGAACCACTGCTTTCATTTTGCTCTTTTTGTGGCACGTACAATTTTAATAGCATAATTTTACCCCAAATACACAAATTCTGTTCTGTGAACTTAAAATAACTTGGGCATTTATTATATCTTGTTAGGATAAAACACCAATTCATGAGGATTTAGAAAATGTCAGCCAATATAGCCCAAGGGGCTCTTTATTAAAAAGTTCATTTTGAGAAAAGAAAAGTTCATGCAATCCTAGGATAATTTATATGGGGAGGATGGAGAGGAAACACAACTAAAAGGCTGGAAAAAAAATGTCACTTCCTCTCAAAATAATCTTTAGCCCACAATGATTTCTTCTGTTGAGCATGCAGAAAACTTTTAGTGTGGTATATATTGAGATAATTCTCCCTTTTCTTTCCTACATACCCTTGTCACACACAACTCCCTGTTGATTCTACAACATGGCCTTAGTGTAGAAGGTCTTCAAGGGCAAGAAAAGAAGCTGAGTCTTTTCTCTACTTCAGAATCAACACTGTAATATGAACTTAGCCCTTTTTTTGTCAAAAGCATGTTGAGATTAAAATGTTCTGACTATGAAATTTATTTATTTTTATTTTGTGTGTGAATGTTTTGTTCATATGTATGCAAGTGCACCATGTGTGTTCAGTGCCTGCAGAGGCCAAAAGAGGGTGTCAGAATCTCTGGAACTGGAGTTATAAATGGTTGTTAGCTACCAGGTGGGTATAGGAAATCAAGCCAGGGTAATCTACAAGAGCAACCACTGCTCTTAACTCCCTGAGCCATCACTCCAGCCCTAATTATGAAACTCTTAAGATATGAATTTTATAGTATAGTTATAAAATCCACAGTTGTTATCTTCATGTTGATTTTAGACAGAGGTAATTCATTCACGGGGTGTTTAATAAATCTTAACCACGAATAGGCTACTATGCTTTATAGAGAATGAACTGCACTTTCTTCAATGTATCTAAGTCAGTAAGTTGGTTATTGACATGCAACACAGAAAGAGGCAAGTTCTACAATCAGCTGAAAGACTACAACAAAAGACAACATCAGCAATATTTTCTGTATATGCTGCAAACTTACATACCCATCAACAGAGGCCTGGTGAATTCATTATGGCACATAATTTTACAATAAATTACCTGTATCCACATTAAAAATAAGAAAATGAAGCATATATAGAAACAATTAAATGGCATGGTCTTAAGAACTATCTTTAAGATACTACATCAAAAAATGTAAATGTAGAATATATTTCTAATTGAGACATAACTGCTAATTATTGAAGCTGAGTGGAGCTGATATGGGAATTCATTTTCATACATACTAAGTTTAAAACTTCCATAATAAAAGAGCTAAAAGTGATGATTAAAAAGATCTTTATGTTCTCTTTTGGAAATATCTTTGAGATATTACATGAGTTGTAAAAGCAAAAATCCAGGCATGGTGGCATACGCCTTTAATCCCAGCACTCGGGAGGCAGAGGCAGGTGGATCTCTGTGAGTTCAAGGCCAACCTGGTCTACATAGTGAGTTCCAGGACAGCTGGGGCTACATGAAGACGCTGTCTCAAAAAGACCCCACCCAAAAGAGCAAAAATCACAACTGGGTGGCTGCAGGGAGGAAAACATGCATTTTATTTATTTACTCTCTCTCTCTCTCTCTCTCTCTCTCTCTCTCTCTGTATTCACTCAAGTGCAAGTGTATATGTGTGTGTGTGTGTGTACATCCTTGGCACCCATGAAAAGATGAGAGGACAACTTTCTGAAGTTTGTTCTTTCCTTCCACCATGTGGCATGATCAACTGAAATGATCAGACTTGGCATCAAACCCCTTTATTTGCTGAGCCATCTTGATGGCCTGAAAATATGCATTTTTAAAATATATGTACAAGGGCCTTAATGAAGAAATTCTGGAATGACTAAATACATAATTGAAGCATCATGAGCTCTTTCAGATTGATGTTGTTTAGAATGAACTCTGAAAGGCAGGCAGTAGTTCAGTGTATGATTTTTTTGAGAAAACTATATTTAGATGTAAAGAAAAAATGTGATGAGAATGTCTAGAGACGAGATGCATCAAGAGCTGCTAGGGGATTTCTGGGAATCAGATCTTTCTGGAATATAAGGTATATCAAAGGCATTGGGAAAAAGAAGAAAGATCATGTCAGCGGAGGCAAGAGGGTCAAGTGCTACAGGGCATGTTAAAGACAAGCTTTTCTTGGTTACTACCGGATTTTAAGCAAAGGATTAAAAGATCAGAATTGTGTTTAACAAGATGAATTTGACCAATGTGCTCAGGCTGGATTGGAAGAAGGGGAGCTTAGAAACAGGGAAAACAGAGTCATTTTGCAAGGGTCAGAGGATTTGACCACAAGGGCCTCCAACAAGCACCGAAAGTGAAGAAAACACTTGTATGCAAAGGCATTTTAGAGAGGAGAAGTCTATTAATCAAATGAAGTTGTGTTTAGAAATCAATGAGTGCCTTAATGTGTTCTGCTGTTATTATAAAATACTTGAGTATGATTAATTTATAGACAGAATTGTATTTATTATAGTTTTGAAAACTGGAAAATCTAAGTTCAAGATATCAGAGTTCTGTTGCTTATGAGGCTGTTACTGAGGTGTCATGTGGCAAAAGGAAGAAGGGGGCCTTACTGGTTCCTGACAGTATTTTTTAATGTATATTTAATTGAGATTTTGGGCATTTCATACAAAACATCTTAGTCATCTTTATGCCCCTACCCCATCTGTACACACTAAAAAAATCTACCAGATTCTGTGCATTCTGTCATATACGTTAAGGACTACCGAGGCAAGTTAGTGAACCCAGACGTACCACAGTACAAGTTCATCCACTGGGGTCTAGGCAGCCAGTTTAGAGTCTCTCCCTTAAAAAATGATCAACTTTCCCTCACCTAGCATGAATCAGTTGCCAATAGTTCTTCAGTTGAGATTGGGGCCTCTGCCCATTTCCCCAGTTCTATGCTGGGTTTTTGTCTGATTGAGTTTGCATGTGTTTTGTGCATGCTGATACCATTGCTGTAAGTTCATGTGAGCAAGGTCCCAGAGCCTGTTTCTATATGGTCATACACCTCCTCCCCTGGCTCTTAAATTTTTCTGCCTCTTCTTCTTCAATGGCCCCTGAGCCCTGGGTGCCTGAGCCCTGGGTGGGTGAGGTTTAATATAGGTGTCCTGTTCAGGGACCCACACACTGCAGATTCTTATTTTCTACCTTTTGGCCGTTTGTGGCCTTTTGTGTTCCTTGCCCTCTGTTACATGAATAATCTTCACTGATGAGAGCTGAGAGATGCATTAGTATTCCCACTACCCCCTTTTCAACTATGTTCTACGAGTCTTAGGTGCAGAGGTTCTGTTGTAGATATCTTACTTAGGGTTGGGCATCTCACAGACACTTATCCTCTTGTTTGTGACCAGTTGTGGAAGTCTGTAACAGTCTCTTTTTCTATCACTTCCCAAAGGACTCAACTCTTTAAAGAAATTTTTTTTTAATTTATGTGAATGAATATTTTGTCTGCATGTATTTAAGTACATCATTTAAGTGCACAGCCCAAGGAGGTCAGAAGAGAGTGTGGGATCCCTTGGAATCATGTACAAAAGCTCTGTTTGTTTGGGGTCAGGATTATTTCTTTCAGCTAATCTCTTGAATTTGATTTCTGCATTTACAATGAATCACCAAACAAGGTGAATTTCTTCAATTAAAGCCCTATGCCTAACTGATATTTTGTCACCTGTAGATCTATTGATCATATCTAGTGCCAAGGCATCAATATCTGTGCCCTTAATTGCTCTTATGTGAACAAAATGGTCCTTAGATTCCACTAACTAGTGACCTGCAGAGATGTTCGTTGCTGTCTTACTTCCAATGTAACTGAAATTAAAACAAATAACTGTAATTGAGTGGTTGCTATGCATTTGTACTTCAGTTTCTGATTTGCATATATTAACTATGAAAATTCTTGCAATGATTGGTGTCCCTGCCATCGTTTTCTCTATATTCATAAGGATGAAGCTGATATTTAGAGAATATTACTTTATCAAAGGGAATTCAGCCAGTAAAGAATGAGGAATATATCATCCTAATCTTTTAAACCCCAATTTCTTTAAACATTTCTAGAATGGAGTTGGATAATTTGTCCTTGTAACTATATTGCTAAATGGTTCAGAGTTACATAAATAGTAAAACTGCTCTTAAGAAAATTGCACCTATGAACCTTTATAGGTGATTTTAAGTGGAATTATGGAAAGTCAAAAGTCTCAATTTTAACTCTTTTAGTATGTGCATAAGAAAAATGAGAGGTGGGTATGATGGGTACACACCTGTAGTCCCAGCACTAGAGAGGCAGAGGCTGGAGAAGTACTGTGAGTCTGAGGCCAGCCATGGCTGTAGAGAGAAACCCTGTTTCAAATGCACTCACACACCACACACACACACACACACACACGCATACACACACACTCACTCACACAAAGGGTCCCTGGATTGTCTTATACAAATGTGTATCCACACTTGACATTAAAATGCTGTTTATAAATGCCTCACAGTTTGCCCATTCTTGTATAAACCTTCTTACTCTTTGGTTCTTCATCCCCGTAAAAGAGCAATCCCAGCTTACTTTCAGGAGCATACTTGTTCATGATGAAAGGTATTTGTAAAAGGCAGAGCTCTGGCTCCCACCAAATAGGATTATGCTTGTAAATCGTTTCTAAAGCCATGCTGCAAAGGCAGATTACAGCATTAATACGTCTACTTTTCAGAATATAGTTCTGGTTGAACCCAGTAGTTAAAATGCTAAAAGTCATATTAGAGAATTATACTGTTGCTCATAAAATTTTCCAAGGAAAAGCAAAAATAATCAGACCATATGTTGTTTGAGAGCCTTCAAGTTTTTCTAATCAGTGTTTTTGATAATTTTCTCACATGTACACCAGAGCGTAAATAGGCAAGAAATAATTTCCAGACTTGTCCAAGGATGTGGAATGGAGTTCTCACTGACAGAACAGCATGTGGAATGCTTTGGATGCAAAACAGAGCTTATTGTGTTTAAAGAATTGAAAGTAGTTCTTAGCCACTTTTTTTTTTTTTTTGAGAACTCTCTGTTCAGATCTGTAACCCACTTTTTAAATTGTGTCATGTGTTCTTTTGTGCTTTTTTTAGTTCTCTGTATACTCTGAATATTAATCCTCTCTTAGATATATAGCTGGTAAGATTTTCTTCCACTCTGTGAGCCTTAGGTTTACTTGATTGGCTTTTTCCTTTGCTGTACAGAAGATATTTAATTTAATGGGACTCCATTGTCAATTATTGACCTTGTTTCTTAAGCAAACAGAGTTCGATTTAGAAATTCCTTGCTACACTTATATCTTGTAGGGTACAACCTAGGCCAAGAAAAAAAAATACACACACACACACACACACACACACACACACACACACTTCAAAACGTGATCAACACTCTTAGTAATTAGGGGAATTCAAATTAAAAGTACTTTTAGATTTCATCTGGTCACAATGGTTAAGATGAAGAAAACAAATGGCAACAAATGCTGGTTGAGGATGCAGGGAAAGGGAATGCTCATTCACTGCTGGTGGGATTGCAAACTGTGTCAGCCACTATAGGCATCAGTATGGGAAACTCTTTAAAAACTAAAAATAGATTTACCATATGATACAGCAATACCACTACTTAGCATATACCTAAAGGACTCAATGTCCTATTACATAGGTGCTTGGCTCAGCCATGTTGGTTGCTGCTCTTTCACAATAGTTAGGAGATGAAAACACTGTAACTGACCCTCAGCCAATGAATGGGTAATGAAAATGTGGTACATTTACCCAGTGGACTTCAATTTAGCAGCAAAAAAGACAAAATCATGAAATTTGTAAGTAAATGAATGAACTAGAAACTGTTATATTAAGTGAGGTAATCCTGACTCAGAAAACCAAGTAACTTGTGTTCTGTCTCATTTGTGGATCGTAGCTCCAGATTTTTAGACATAGTGCATATTCTGATATCACCACAGAAACCAGAAAAATGGGAAGAAACCATGGGAGGAGCAGGAAAGAAGGAGCTCCAGAGAAGGGGATAGTAGGAGACAGGTGTTATCAAGGAGGAAATGGGGAAATTAGGAGTAGTTAAATTGGTGAGGAGTTAGAGGACTATACTGGGGCAGAGAGAGGAAATACAGATAATTAATGCTTAAGTGGTATCAAAAACCAAAGGGAAGAGTAGTATTTAATAAGCTTAGTGAAAAATACATATATAACACAAATGTGAGTGTATGTGTATTGCTGAAAGCTATATAACAAAAATTCCAGTGCCAGGCAAGGGAAACCACCCTTTGAATTGTTGGTCATAGTGGCCCAAGAGACTCCTAAAACAATACAGGCTATTGCCATAGCTCTTGATTGCATCCCAGAACTTGGAGGTAAGACCTGGTTGCTAAAGTAACAGCATACCGCAGGCACAGGACTTGAATCAATGGATCTAGAACAGACCTGGAAGCCTCCTTCCTGAAGACTAGCTCTCATAGAACACAAGGGACTATGCGAAGTGCCAAAGGAAAAAGAAAAAAATCAATGACCACACTTAGCTGGAAAGTCGATGAACCACAATGACTGACCCAGCAAACTATCTCTATTGGTGCACTCATGTAACTTTTGTCTTGAGAATAGTCAACAACTCTCTAAATAGATTTAGGCCCATTCAACTGGAGGGAATTCGTGTATGGTACTTTAAACATAGCTAAGTATCCGTGGGTAAAGAGGTCGAAGAGCTCTGGTCATAGACCAGAGACAATATGACTTCTGGCATTTCCCCAGACCAATGTAATTTTTTACTATATTCTGAATACATGCCCTTATATTTACAGATAAGTGTATCTTTCACAAATTCATCAGAGAAGCTTTTTTGTTTTTGCAACATATGGAGACCATTATAAAGTTCTACAACTGACCAAATGAAGAGACTAAGTGACCTGTGAGGTGCCCAACCCTAAGTGACACATCCACAATGCAAACTGTATACCTAAGGCTCAGGGAACATCACAGGAAAAGGGGTCGAAAAAGACGTAAGAACCAGAGGGACAAGACACCTGCTGCTAGTTAATGCATCATAGACATAACAGGGAAGATACATCAATGAAATCTCCACAGTATGGTAATCGAATAAGATCTGCATAATGACAAAACTTATCGACATGCCAAGGTGGAATGGGGGAAGGTCATGGGATATCACTTCAAGATGAAGAGCTACAGGTAAAAAACGGAGGCTAAGAGAGAAAGAAAGTTTTCTCCAGGGTGTAGCCCCCCGAGAGTTTATCTAATCCCAGTTGGGCAGCCCTAAACACAGGTACACATGAGCACCATTAAGTGGAGTCAGTGCATTTTATATATATATATATAAAATATTAAATATATCTTGCATATAGTACACAGCATACACACACACATCATGTAGGAAACAGACGAAATGGGTGGTGATCAAGTTCTTTCTCTTATTTTAGCTTCGATTATTATTTTTAAAGTCATCTTTATTGTGATGTGATTCAAAAACATAAATGTAACTATTTCAAATATATTATTAATATGTCTAGAATAATGTATAAGTCTCCATAATTAAGAAATGGATGACCTTCACTGCCCAGACTTCTACCTACCCGAACTACTGTCAGTCTCTTTCCTCTCTCCTGGCCTCTACCTCTACTCATAGCCACTGCTATGCTAGTGTTTGGGTTTTCTAGACTGTCATATGAATGGCATTTTAGTGTCAGTATTTTTGTGAGTTGAAGTTGTGCTTAGCATAATGCTTTTGCAATCCATTCACGCTACTGAGTGCACCATTAGTATACTCCCTTTCACGATGCTTTATTCTTACAGGTATGCCAAAATTTGTTTTGTCAAAATATTTATCTGTGGATATTTGAGTTATTCTCCAGTTTTAGTTATTATAAATAATACTTCTATCAATATCTGCATATGTATTTACCTGGGTATAAAATTATATTTCTTTGCCATAAATATTTCAGAGTAGACAGCCTGGATCCCATAGTGAGAGTATGTTAACCTGTATAAATATATGAAAAACTATTTTCCAAAGGGATTATCACATTTATCAATCCCATCAGCAATATGAGCACTCCAATGGCTCCACATTCTCACCAGTAATCTTTCTGATTTTACACATTCTGGCAGTGTGTCATAATACTTGTTAATGTTTCAATTTATATTTCTTTTAAATTTTATTTAATTTATTATTGTCATGTGTGTGTATAGTTGTGTGAGAATGTAGACCCACACATATGTGGCAGTCAGAGGCCAACTTTCACAAGCTGGCTCTCTCCTTCCACCTTGGATTCATGGGGTTCTACTCAGGTCATCAACCCATCCCCTCAAACCACCTCAAAGACCCTTAATTTGCACTTCTCTAATGACTAATGATCTTAAGCAAATTTTTGTGTGGTTTCTTGCCATCCATGGATCTTCTTCGGTGTCTTTCTAAATTGATTGGAATTTATGACTGAATTTCTTTACCTCTGACTATTGAGTTCTGCATCTTCTTTTCTATCGCCTCAAGAAAACTTGCCCTGAATTATGGACTGTAAACGTCTCTTGGATTTTTAAATACTGTTTTTGAAAAGAAGGACATTTCAAATTTTGCCATTGAACAGCACTTACTAAATAGTTCAGCTAAAGGGCATAGAATGATGGATAGAAATGCAGGACTTTTGTACTTAGGTAGAAAAATGTACTTCAAATATGATACAGATAGATTGAAAGCATGGGAACGGGAGAAATTACATCACCGAAGGGAACCATAAGAAGGCTAGAGTAGCTATTTTAGCATGATAAAATAGTTTTCAAGACAAATAGTATTGCTAGAGATAAAGGAGGATGTTTTGTAATGATCAAAAGAACAATGTAACAGGAAGGCATAATAATTGTAAAGGTATGTTGCCTAATTACAGCTTTTGAAATGTAAGAAGCATATGACGAAGCTTTTTAAAATCAGAAAAAATACTGACAATTTTACAGTGATAGCAAGAGATTTTAATAGTCATTTAGTAATTGGTAGGGAAAGTACACACAAATTCAGCTATCTTTCAAATCTAACACAATTTCATAAAAACACATTTTTATTTTTTTAAATATTTTATTTATTTTTTTATTTTAAGTGTGTTCATGTATTGCCTGCATGTAGGTAAGTGCACCCATGTCATACAATGACCGTGGAGGTCAGAAGAGGCTGTCAGATCCCCTAGGACTGGAGTTGTGGACAGTTGTTAGCTGCCATGTGGGTGCTGGGATTTGATCCAGGGTCTTCTGCAAGAACAGTCAGTGTTCTTAACCGCTGAGCCATCTTTCCACATGGTTCATAAACCAAGTTCAACTATAGCATTGTTCAATAAATTTAAAAGAATTGAAGTGTGTTCGGTGACTATAAGAGAACTGAATTAGGAATCCACTAAAATAAGTTACAGAGGAAATTGCTTCCTGTATCTGGAAACTGAAAACCACACTTCCAATAATTCAATCAAATAACTTTCGACAATGTTTTGTCTTAATTTTTTTCAGCAAATGACAAATGATTAAAGCATCTTCCAATTATTTTGCAGGATTTAAAGAGGTAACAGAGATAAAGATGCTTTTTGACTAACTATAATTATTTACAAAAATGAACTTTCCTGGAAATAAAAACTCTGAAGCCGATAATAGCAAACCTTTTGTGAACAAAAGGGCCATGGTGTCAAAATGAAAACAATTAATGGCTACTATTGTCTCTGATTCTTCCTGTTTGGTGATCTAGGTCAGGCATGTGTTTTATGGCTGGTAGAAATGAGCACATAGAAAACACCAAGACCAAATGCTGCAATTAGAGGTAGAAAAAAAAATGAATAGACACTACTGAATAGTCAATGTGCAAGAGTCAGCCTTTTGTTGTTGGTGGTAGTGGTGGTTTTTTTTTTTCACATTTACTTTGAAATTCTTATCTTTGAAATGCCCTTCTCCCTCACCCTGACATTGGTTTCTCCTTCACTCTAAAGGTGTTGTCCTATTTTTCATTCAGTCATTGCATATGACCAGTAGAGTTCTGCATAGCTGGAACCCATCTCATCAACTGCACCAGGACCTTGCACCAAGAGCTTGACCTGAGTGGGCATAATCTTCATAGCTAGTCTCTGAATCAGGAGCTGCTGTTACCTTCACTGTGTAAATAATGAGCCATTGCTACACATATGAAATCATATAAACTAGACTTTTTGCCTAGTTTGTGTTTCATAGATGTCTAATGTTTAACAAGATACTTAATTCGGCTCTGCATCAATGTGCTCAGCAGGAAAATTGTTGGTTGATTGGCAAAAAGTCCATTTTATGGACAAAGTCAAAGAAGCTCTTGAAAGGTTATCTGAATAAATTCTAGTCACCAAAACATTTAAGTTTTAACTAATTCTGAAGACACAGGAGGGTCTGTTGCCATTTTATATGTAAGTTATTTAGAAAGGAAGGCAAGAATGAAAACACAGCAATAGTTGCATGATTACTGGGTGTGGTGGTACTCAGGCAACTGGATCTCTGTGAGACTGAGGCCAGCCTGATCCACATGATGAGGTTCAGGCCAACTGGGGCAACAGGGAGAACCTGTCTCACAAAAGATTAGAAATAATCTAATAGCTGTATGATATAACCACACGCATGTGTTAGAGACTGCATGATGTGTTGCCTAAATGTAGGTATCAGTGTACCATAAGAAGAAAAAAAAGAGCAATCCTACTAGAATTCCCAGGAAAATTACATCAGTTCTTTAGGTTTTTTAAAAAATATATTTTATTTTTATTATTTTTATTTTATGTATATGGATATACTGCTTACATGCGAGTGCTTACATGCAAGCGCACCTGTGTTGTGCAATGCCCATGGAGGTCAGAAGATGGCAGTGGATGCCCTGGAACTGGAGTTACAGATGGTTGCTAGCTGTCATGTGGGTGCTGGGAACAGAACCCAGCTCCTCTGGAAGAGAAGACAGTGCTCTTAACTGCTGACACATCTCTCCAGCCCCCAGTTCTGTAGGCTTAATTACATCAAATTGGCAATATAGTTTACTACTACCAATTTACCCAACATTATTAAACAAATACAAATAACCAGAGGCCAAGCTTAGCTGAAAACTAGAAATTAAGTCATTCTATATGCTTTTAATATATACAAAATGTTACTCTATTGGATTTAAAATCATTCAGGATAGACAATACCTGGTTTAATTGTGTTTAAGAAGAAGGAAGGCATCAATTAGACATAAGAGTAGCAAAATTAAGATGTGAAGAAGTAACCAAGTGTGCAAAAATTGGGTGACCTAATTATTAGATTTAGTGGAATTGGGAGAAATGGATTTTCTTAACCAAATTTAAAATGGCCTAAAGCAAATGAATAATTTAAATTATTACTATTTTTCTCCAAGAATTTGGTATACTACAGAGGAGATGGCAATTAATTTTACTTTGAAAACAACTAGCAAACACTGATTGTCTCCTAGATTATGTTGATTATTCTCAATGCTGTGAGAAAACGCCTGACAAAAACAACTTGAAGAAAGAAGGGTTTGGGCCTGGAGAGATGGCTCAGTGGTTAAGAGTGCTGGTTGCTCTTGTAGAGGATCTGGGTTCGATTCCTAGCACCCAGATGGCAGATAACTGTCTGTAACTCCAGTTCCAGGGGAATCTGACACCCTCTTCTGACCTTCATAAACATTGTATGACATGGGTGCACCTACATACATGTAGACAAGACACTCATACACATAAAGAAAGAATGGCTTATCTTGGCTTACAGTTCAAGGAGACAGTTCATGGCATCTGGGCTGGGAAGGCATTGCAGCAGGAGAATGACACAGCTGCTTACAGTGTTCTCAGTCAGGAAGCTGAGAGTTGAACTAGGGTTGCATTCATTTTCTCCTTTTTATTCAGTCTGAGTGGAACTTCCCTCATTCAGGGTGGGTTTTACCTTTTCAGTTAAACCTTTCTGGAAGCACCCTCATATACAGCCAGAGGCGTCTTTCCATGGTAATTGATTCTAAATTTAGTAATGTTAACAATGAAGATTAATCATCACAACTATCAATGAACACTGTCAGAAATCAATCATTTTTCTAAAGGGGAAAACAGATCAGGTTTTGGATAGTGCATATCAAGCAAGACAAGCAAGACTTAGGAAATCAGGAACACATCAAGCCCCTCTCACGCACTATTAGACAGCCTTGAATCTGTTATCTAAAACTTTGTTGCTTCCCTTTGAAATAATAAGAAAATGCTAATACCATTGCAGTCTGTTTTATGGAGACATAATATGGCTGAATAAAACTGTTTAAATTTCTTTGATTCTTCAAAGTTGTACAATAATGTAGCATATAATTACTTTCCTGATGGATAGGCATGTTAAATTTTTTAACAATTATGAAGAAAATGTTACACTGCTGTCACATCAGGATCCTTATGTTGTGGATAGGCTATTGATGCTATTTCCCTCCCACCGCCCATTCTCTTCCTTGAGGAGTAAAATATGCATTCAGATAGAAAATATTCATGTCAGAAAAAGAGGAGTGTAGGCAGAGTAAATTAACAGACTTCATCATGAATATTTAAAATACCCAGTACGACAGCACACTTCCATTTGTGCTAATTTCTGTTATTTTTAAAGTCAACTGTGGTACTGGCTCTTGGAAGATGAATCTTAAAGTATTAATTTTTCTATATAGATAATCGGATTGCAAATGAATAACCAATGAGTAACCAAAAATACATCTTGCCTCATCAGCATTAATAAGAAAAACTCTGATTTTCAACTCATCGTAGCCTTTGCTGATTTTAAAATTAGAGTCTCATTTCCTGATACCAGAAAATAAGCAAACTACTCATTCTCCATCAAAAGACAGACAGACACACATGGAGGAGGGGGTTGGGGAGCTTTACTTCTTGTCCTACATTTTATAATGGGTTAATGGTAATCTAAGGCCAAGTTTCCAATGACTAAACAGTAAAGGAAAGAAATTATTGCTGCATGAAAGAATCCCGTTGTGCTGTTTCTCTTGGGTCCTAATATATCTTTACTGAATAAGAATGAAATATCAGATCTGAGTGTGGTATTTCCATTTGGGAGCAGAGCACCAGCTGTCTTCTTAAATTTCCATGCCACTTAATCTAGTGCTCAGCTTGGTTAGCTTTCAATACACCAGGAAGGCAAGGACTCAGGGTCACATTTTCAGCAAGGTCTCCGAGGTAATGAAGTGCATGAAGAATGTTAATATAGAGCAGCTTGCTAATTCCTCCAGGCAGGTGCAGATACACATACTCTAAGGAACACATTTGGGGCAGGGCAAGAAGTAACTTGTGAAGGGGAGGAGTTAATGATGGAAGCTACTAATTTTAGCATGTCCCTAACATTTTGGGAGGCTTAGACCATAATTATCTTTGTTGATTCTCATTTTACATTTACTATCCTGAAGACTTGCTTCAATGTAGCTGAGAACTGGAGATCAGTCCCCTCCCCCAGCATATTCATCTGGAGAGGAACATACTGGAGTCATGTACTGTACCATCCTCTGAAGGCATGAAACAAATCAGCAACGCAAAATACTGACACAGCCATGAAGGCTTTGATAGGCTACTTGTATATGTAATACGATTTCAAAATCCTTCATGGAGATTTTTAAATCAGTCCCTTAAAAAAGTCAAGTAGTTTTTTCATGTGATGTAAATTGTTTGAATTGAGGACATTCCTCTGGAACTTTCTCCTCTGACTCCAAAATATGCACTTACCAGAGATTTTTATTAATAGCATAATAAATTGACATATAAAGAAATACATGAAAAATAAAAACTCTAAAGTTTACCATGAAATCATGTCACCACTCATACCTGAATGTACTTTTTGCACTGAAGACATACTACAGAGTAAATCATAGACTTAAGAATCCCAGGATAGTAGTGACATAATTAATGCTGGTGTATTACTCCCAGTTCCCACTCTAATGCTATGTGACAAAATGTCCCATAATCCTAAATTGATGGCCCTTTATTCTCATATCTATTGATCATCTATTGTGGCTCTGCTTGACTGTGAGGCTGCTGATGGTTCTAGTCAGGATGCAAACTAACCTAATTCTGCCTTATGGGTATCCTTCCAAGCCCCAGCTCTGTTGAAATGTCTCTGTTATAGCCCTGTCTGATCTATAACTTGCTGTGGAGACCAGACTGACCTTACACTGTGGTAATCCTTCTACATCTACTTCCCAAGTGCTGAGGTTTCGGGCATGAACCACCAAACCTGGTCATGCAATTCTTCATGGTATAGGTTTGTAAGTCTAGCCCTGTCATGCATACACAGTTACTTCTACCTACATTCCATTGACTGAGTCAAGTCACAAAGAAGAGGAAAAAATGCTCCTTCAGAGAGTAGATAGGGAAGTGGAAACTCCTGAACTGTGCAACATGTTAATTTCAAAGCCAGAATAAAATCAAATACTTTATATTTTGTAATGCTGAAATATACTGAATTATAATGTAAATATCTTATATTCTGAACTCTTAGAAACTGACACATTTCTATCAAATAACATAATAAACAGCTTGTGCCCTAAATGATAATTGTGAGCAGCAGAGATAAAATATATTGTTTTGATATTGTTATCTCTGACCCCCATATCCAGTAGGTGTACCTACGTGCATGTGGGCACACACACACACACACACACACACACACACACACACAAAGAGGTGTGTGCACACACGTGCGTTCACACACGAGAAGGGGAGAGAAGAAAGGTGAGAGACAAAATACAAATGTACAAATGCAATTATCAAATCTGAAAGTTAACAAACCTTAACTGAATTTGGAACTATGGTTTTTGTTTGTTTTTTATCCTAAGTGTTTAGGAATTTCGTAAACAAATGGAAGTTGTTAGGTGGTCTCCTTATGAAGTCTGTCATTTTGCTAATGTGAATGTGAAATGTGGCTAGGGACTCAGATCTACAAACCTAATAGAGGTAAGAATTTCATAGCTCCTGTGGAAATGGAAACAAATTTTTTTAAATGACATTAATTTTTTTCTTATCAAAAAGAGGTTAATAAGAAATTATAGAGTATAAGAGCATTTTCTTTCTTGACATTTCATTTTCTTTCTTGACATAAACCTATTAAAATGAAAAAAATAGCTACAATAGAAAAAAATACTCCTACAGCCATAAGTACTGATATGCCTACAGATCTCACACAGCACCACTCTGGATTCTCACCACACATTTGCTGAGCCGTAGATGGTCTTGCTTCCCCAAATACAGATAGCTCTCTCAATAGATGGAATTACTTTTTAAATAAATTTCAAATTCTCCAACAGAGTCCTTCTTTATTACAGTGTGAAAAGAGACGGGTAGTGGCCACATCTAAGAAAAGCAATGGCTTCTGATTGAGGTATGCTGCTTTATTAAAGAATACACAATGGTCCAGAGTGGTTCTGTATGCATTTAATCCCAGCACTCTGGGAGGAAGAGGCAGAGGCAGATAAATCTCTGTGAATTGGAGACCAGTCTGGCCTATATAGCAAGTTCCAGGCAACTCAGGGCCATGTAAGTAAGACCCTATTTCAAAATAAAAATACCGCCACCACCACCAACAACAAACAAACAAAATGAAGACACAATGTAGAATTAAGGTTCTAAAGCAAAAGGCAGAATCATATTTTCTTGACAACAGTCTGCTCTTTTCCAGAATTTTCTCTTGTGTCTCTTTCCAGATCGTGCTTTGAATTTTTTCTAGACTTATACATGAAATGCCGTGCAATTTATCTGCCCATGATCTTCTTGTTTTGATTTCCTTTTACCTTAAAGGGAGAATTGATGCACTTAACTAGAAATCCTACCTACTCCTATTAGGAATAGCATTACCGTAATTCTTAGCCCATGAGACAAGAGGCAGGTATGGGGAGAACACCTGCTGGAGGTCTTTCTTTTTTCCTGTTTGTTGTAACCGGGGGTATCTGTTCCATGTGTTTAATCTATGATTAATAAGCACATGATTGAGTGAGCAACAACACTGCTCTCTAAATAGGAGCTGGGACCCAAGAGGATGCTGGATTCTACTGTTCTTTGGACCACTCTGGAAGACTATAGCCTTGTATTAAAGGATTACTGTGGCTTTGCTGTTGCTCCATTAGCAGCATCTCCACGTGACTGTTAACTAAGTTTTCTGCAAGACCCAGAGTGGACTTTGCTATAACACACCTGATATATTGACCAAAGAAATAGCATCTCTATTTCCTGCTATTGTCAAGCAGTTTTACTGGATTTGTAACTGTGGGCCTACAACTAGCTGCTTAGTTGGTCACTGATACTAATCAGAAAATAAAGATCAGACGGAGAGCAGGGTAAACTTTTTCTTTCTCTAACATCGGAGTGAAGGAGCTTTTGATACCCTTGTGGGCAATCTTACATACAGTTTCTAAGAAGAGAAATGCCCGGCTAGTGTAAAAAACCAGAGGGAATCATTTTAGTCCATAAACCTACTGACAAATTACATATACAATATCTCTACATGAGCCTATGTGCATAGCTGAAGGCTACATAACAAGAAACAGAGCAAAACACGAGAAATCTTCCTTTTAGTTGTTGGCAAGGGTAGTCCAAGGGACTCCCAAAATTGCACAGGCATTGTCACAACCCTTGATTGCCTCCCAGAACTTGAAGGTAAGACCCTATTGCTGAAGACAGGACATACTTCAGACACAGGATTTAGAGCAATGGAGGTGGAACTGACGTAGAAACCACCTCTGCTGATGGGTAGTCTCATACTTCTGTAGAGCATTATGCAAGATGCTAAGGGAGCACATCAATCAATGGTACAACCCTAGCTTCAAAGCCTAATAACCACACCAATGGTCAGCACAGCAAGTGACATTGGTGCAGTGCTGGCACTTTTATCTTGGGGGTAATCAACAGCTACCTAATTGGACCTAAACCCATTCAATGGAAGGAAACTCATATGTGGTACTATAAACATAACAAAATACTGGATGGAGAGGTCTTAGATCTAAGAGAAAAAACCAAAGATGCCACATTCCTGAACAAATGTGATTTCTTACTATGTGCAAAATATGTATCCTTGTATTTACAGATAAGTATCCCAGTCACCATCATCAAAGACATTTCA
>NW_008360312.1:1552946-1564692 GCF_000622305.1 Nannospalax galili
AAGTCTACAGCAATGGTGTCAGCATGCACAAGACCCATGCAAACTTGGGCAGACAAAAACCCAGCACAGAACTGTGGAAATGAACTGCAAGCCCCAATCTTAGTTGAAGAATTATTGGCAGCTGATTACTGCTGGGTGAGGAATAGCTGATCTTCTTAAAGTGAGGGATTCTAGATATCCTGACTAGATCCAGGTGGATGAACTTACACTGAAGGATGTCTGGGGACACTAACTTGACTCAATAGGCCTTATCACAAATGACAGAACATAGGAATTCCAGTGAGATTGTGGGGCTATGAGAGGGTGCCAGTGGAGAAGGGGATATCAAAACAATTAATATCGATTAAGTTGTTCTGTATGATGAGGGATTCTAGATATCCTGACTAGATCCAGGTGGATGAACTTACACTGAAGGATGTCTGGGGACACTAACTTGACTCAATAGGCCTTATCACAAATGACAGAACATAGGAATTCCAGTGAGATTGTGGGGCTATGAGAGGGTGCCAGTGGAGAAGGGGATATCAAAACAATTAATATCGATTAAGTTGTTCTGTATGAAATACACAAAAATTCAATAAAAATTTACGAAACAAGGAGAGAAAAAGTCATAGAAATGAAAAAACAAAAATTACCCTTTATCTCACCTTATACACAAAACTTTATTCAAATAGATATGCACCTAAAGTGTTAAAAATGCAAAGCTTCCATAGGCAAAATCTTAATGACCTTGGGAGGATATAGCAAATATTTACTGAGTTTGAAAGCAAAATGATAAATCTTAAAAGAATAATGTCAGGACTTGAGAGATGATTGAGAGATTAAGAGTACTGACTCTCTTGCAGAGGATAAAAGTTCAATTCCTAACACTCGTATGGCAGCTAACACTCTTCCATAACTCCAGTTCCAGGGGATCTGCCCCCCTCTTCTGACCTCCATGGGCATGGCATGACATGGATGTACTTACATGCAGGAAATATGCTCATACAAATAAAATAAAAATAACAAAAAGAATATCTTCAATAAATTGTATATTATCAAAATTATTAAAATATTTTTTCTATATAAAAAAGAACAATTGGTGGAAATTTTTCAAATAATCAATTTGTTCTGGCTTATCAATACCATTAAATAGCAGAACAGTGAGCCAACAGATTTGTGTGTACTTTCATTACACAAAGGTGCTTCTAATACCTTCTCCTGGTTCTAAATCTTGAAGGAGTATTTAACAAATGCTGGATGAAGTTAAATATGGGCAAGCTGTCTTCATATCATAGCCCAAGATGACATTTCTATATTGTTAAGACTGATGATAACTTGGATGAACAAGAATATTAATTTTTATATAATTTTTATTGAATTTTTGTATATTTCATACTAAACATCTTAATCATCTTTATATTTCCTCCCTGATCCACACTCACCCATAACTCCCACACAAGATTTCATGTATTCTGTCATTTGTGTTAAGGCCTATCAAGTCAAGTTAATGTACCCAGAGATATCCGTGGGATCCAAGGGATGTACCCAAGTTCATCCATTGGGATCTAGTTAGCATATCTGGAGTCTCTCCCTCAAAATATCAACTCTCCTTTGCAGTAATCAACTGCCAATAGTTCTTTGGCTAAGGTTGGGGCCTGCTGCCCATCTCCCCAGTTCTAGGCTGTGTTTTTGTCTACTTGTGTTTGCCTGAGTCTTGTGTATGTTGACACCATTGCTGTAAGTTCATATGAGTAATGTCCTAGGAGTTTATAAAACTCTTTCCATCTGGTCATTCTCTTCTGGCTCTAACAATCTATGTTCCGTGTGCCTTAGGTATAGAGGTACCATTGTAGATGTGTCATTTAGGGTTGTATATATAATAGACACTTATTCTCTGTGTGTGACAAGTTGTGGAACTCTGTAATAGTTTTTGTCTATTGAGAAAAGAAGCTTCTTTTGTGAGTGGTGACTGGCATACTCATCTGTAAGGATAGAGTATGAAATTACATTGTCTAGGGATGTGACAGCCTTAGGGTTTTCTCTAAGATCTATAACCTCTTCAGCTACGTGTATTTGGCTATGTTTACAGTACTACACATGAGTTTCCACCCATTGAGTGGGCTTTAAGTCAAATTAGGTAGCTGTTGATTACCCCCAAGATAAAAGTGTCACTAAAGCAACAATATCATTTGCTATGCTGATCATTGATGTGGTTATTAGGCTTTGAAGCTGGAGTTGAACCATCAATTGATGTTCTCCCTTGGCAGCTTGCACAGTGCTCTCCAAAAGTATGAAAGCTAGCCTTCAGGGAGGTAGCTTCCAGGACAGTTCCAGCTCCATTGATCCAAGTCCTGTGTCTATAAAGTATTTCTTGTCTTCAGAAATAGGGTCTTACCTTTAAGTTCTGGGAGGCAACTAAGGGCAGTGGAAATAGCCTGTGTAATTCTGGGATTCTCTTGGACTACCATAGCCAATAATTCAAAGGGAGGTTTCTCCTGTCTAGTGCTGTTTCTTCTTATAAAGCCTTCACCTGTACACATGGACTCATGTAGAGATATTGCATCTGTGTTTAACTTTTCAGTAGGCTTTGAAGTAGCACATCTCCCTCTGGCTTTTCACAGCAGCTAAAACTTATTTAGTTCTTCTTTCTCCCTATCCCATTCCTCCACCCTCCCCAGTTAAAGTGCCCCCATTTTCCCCATAATATCTCTTTTTTTTCAAAGAATTACATTTTTCATTATAGAAATCTTTAAGATCTTTTGTCAAGCTTATTCCTAGATATTTTTTGAGGCTATAGTGAATGGGATAGTTTCCATGTACTCTTTCTCCAATTGTTTTTTTATTGGTATATAGTAAGGTTACTGACTTTTATAAATTGATTGTGTAAACTTTCATTTTGCTGAAATTGTTAATCATTTCTGGTGGAATTTTTGGGATCTCTTATGTATCATATCATCATCTTCAAATAGGGATAACTTGATCTCTTCTTTTCCAATTAGTACTCCTTTAATTTCTTTCTCTTGTCTTATTATTCTAGAAAGAGTTTCAAAGTACTGTACTGAAAAGGAGTGGAGATAGTGGACTCCCTTGCTGGTTCCTGATTTTAATGGGAATGTTCCAGCTTTTCTTTATTTAAAATAACATTGTCTATGGATTTATTATATATAGCTTTAATTATATTAAGGTATGTTCCTTCCAATCCAATTCCCTCTAGGACTTTTAAGATAAATCCATGTTGAATTTCTTCAAAGTCCCTTTATGCATCTTTTGAAATAACCATGTGATTTTTGTCTTTAAGTCCATTCATATGATTTATTGCATTTATTGACTTTAGTATATTTAACCATCACTGTATGTCTGGAGTAAAGCCAACATTTTTTGCAGCTATGTTCATTAAGGATATGGGTCTATAGTTTCTTTTTGGTTTTGGTTGTGTCTTAACCTGGTTTGGGTATTAGAGTGATGCTGGCTTCATAGAAGGAGTTTGGGAGTTCTCCCCCTGTTTCTATCTTTTAGAAAGTTCAAGTAGTATTGATTGTAGATCTTCTTTAAAGGTCTTGTAGAATTCTGCTCTGGATCCTTCTGGGACTGGCCTTATGTTTAGTTGGAGAGGTCTTGTATTACTGCTCCAATTTCCTTATGTGTTATGGGTCTGTTTAAGCTGTTGATATCTTATTGGTTTAGCTTTGGTGGTTCCCATGAATTTATAATTTCATTCACTTCTTTTAGGTTTTCAAATTTAATAGAATATAGTTTTTTTTAAGTATTCCTTTTATAATTTTCTGCATCTGTTTGGTGTCTGTCATGCCATTTCTCCTTTAATCTCTGATTTTTTTAATTTGGATTTGCTCTTTATTTCTTATGCTTAACTGGGATAAGGGTCTGTCTATTTTGTTTATCTTTTATTTATTTATTTTTTGTTGGTCTTTTTGAGACAGGGTCTCCTTGTAGCCCCATCTGTCCTGGAACTCACTATATAGACCAGGCTGGCCTTGAACTCACAGAGATCTGCCTGCCTCTGCCTCCCAAGTGCTGGGATTAAAGGCGTGCACCACCACACCCCACCTTTTGCTTATCTTTTTAAAGAATCAGTTCTAAGATTCATTGCTATTTAAAGTTACATTTGAAAGATGTATATTGATTACTGTCATCTTAATTTCTGTTTGTGTTCTTGGTCCAATTCTGTTTTCCACAATTATACCTTCATTTAGTTTCTTTCTCTTGCCTCTCAGGTAGAGTATTCTCTGAAGGGCAGGTTTGCTAGATATGAATTCTTTTAGCCTCTCATAGCATAGAAGATTTTTCTTTCCCCTTCAACTATTATAGACAGTTTTTCTGGGTAAAGTATTCTGAGTTGACACCTACGGTAATTTAGAACTGGGAATAATTTAATTCAGACTCTTCTGGCTTTCATAGTTTGCATTGAAAAGTCAGCTGTAATTCTGATGGGTTTTCCTTTCTATGTGTCATGCTGTTTTTCCTCTTGTATCTTTCAGTATTCTCTCTTTGTTCTGTGCATTTACTGTTTTTACTATGATATGCTGTAGGGATTTTCATTTCTGATCCTGTCTACTTGGTTTTCTATGTACATATTGTACCTGTATGGGTATATCTTTCCTTAATTTGGGGAAGTTTTCTTCTACAATCTTGTTGCAGTCAATACCATTTGCCTGGGGTTTTTCTCCTTCCTCTATGCCTATGCTGTGCAAATTTGTTCTTTTTGTGGTATTACACATTTCTTGCATATTCCATTCCTGTTTTTCTTAATTTTTCATATTTTCTTCTTGAGCAGTTCAATTTTATCATCCAATCTTGATATCCTTCTGTTTTCCAATTCATTTATTCTATTTGTAAGACTTTCTCCTGTCATTTTAAATTGGCTTATTGAGTTTTTTCACTTCATTTCAATATGAATTTTCTTCAATAATTCTATCTTTCTTGTTAATTCAGTAAGAGGTTGATCCCTATTTTCTTTCAGTTCTTTCAGTTTTTTGTTTGTGTGTTCTTTAAATTCATTTAATTCTTTAATCATTGTGGTGGTTTGAATGAGAATGTCCCCTATAAGCTCCAATTATTTGGATATTTTGTCCCCAGTTGGTGATGCTGTTTTGGAAGGTCTTAGAAGGTATGGCCATGCTGGAGGAAGCACATCACTTGGGGTGGTCTTACAGAGTTCATAAGCATTGGCAGATCTCTGGTTGCTCTCTGCTTCCTGTGCCTACTTGAAGATGTGAGGGCTCTGCTTTCCACTCCAGCCACCTCCTGACACCATGCCTCCCCGCCATGACGAACTGTAAACCACACCTGGAACTGTAAACTCAAATAAACTCTTCTATAAGTTGCTTTTGTCAGTGTTTCTATCAAAGCAACAGAAAAGTAACTAATACAATCATGTTTATCATTGTTCTTTTCAATTCTTTGTCCTAGGTTACCTCTAGGGGGTTCTCATTGTAGGACTCTTCTATAGGACTGGTGGTGTTTGGTGTGGACATATCATTTTGGTTTTTCATATTACTATTTTTCATTAGTATAATTCTGCATATTTAAAAAAATAATATGCAAATAATCATGACTGGTATAGAAGTTGGATTATTTTCTAGATCACTTGTATTTGAGGAGTTTTTAGTAGCTGATAACTTGTGTCTCAATATCTTACTGTAGAACCCTGAGACCCTCTTCATTCACCCGCTACCCCCCAATCCCTCCAGACCCCCACTAATTGCTCATCTAGCTTCTGTAAAATGCTTGGCTGCTGCTTTAGACATGCTTAGACATGCTCTGGCATGCCCTGGTCCCCGCCTGCTATTCCCCACCCCCCTTCCAGGAAACTATAGATTAAGCAAGCACGGGCATGAAAACTGCCCTATAAGGTAAAAACAGAGACTCCTGGCCCCACAGGTAACAGTGAGCACATTCCACAGTCCTGAGAATAGCACCTACCAATAAGAAACTTCCAGGGCTGCATCTTATACATCCAATTGGTTTAAAATTATGTTGGTGTGTGTGGTCTCCTTGAACCAACCAAAATGTATCTTCGGTATCCCCCTCCTCTCTTTTTCTAAAAGCTATAAAAGGGTCCACTCTCCCTTACTCTGGGCTTTCAGCACGGATCCATTGAGTTGGTGAGATCTGAGAGCCCGAGCTTAAGCCCGAATAAACCATAAACCTTTGCTTTTGCATATTGGTGTGTTGGGTCCTCGGTGGTCTTTTGGGGGTCCAGTGGATGAGGTACAACATTACCAAATTTGATAAGATATGCTGTGTTGTTTTCCTTTTTACAGATGAAGTCATGGAGATAAGTAAGTCACAAAATTACTAAATGAGAAAATATGAATATAAGTTTTGTTGGGTACTCTATTCTCTGTGATGTGCTATTAGCTTGTAGTTACTGTAAAGATTATTGAACAAATCTACTGTTCAATCCAAAGAAAACTGCTTTTACTTCAAAAGAATGCTTAAATATTTTCTTTGCAATCTGCTTTCTTACCTGGGAGGGGGTCTGGCTTATACTAGGTCTTGTCTGTACTGGTCCCATCCTCTGTCTTCCATACAAAGGCCAGACTGAGTGGTAAGTAGCAGAAGAAGATGAACCCAAACTGACAAATTTCACACTACCAGTGAACTTCTAAAAGAAGATATTTTATAAGGGTTATTTTTTATCATCTGTAAGAAAATCAGTTTCTGACAAAAATCATTTTTAAATAGTTTATGGAGAAAATTTTGCTCTACACTGTGAAAAAACATTCTTAACAGAAGGGTGTGGAAACTGGTAGAGCAAGTCAACAAGCCTGCTTTTGTCTATGGAGTAATCTTGACGTCACTGTGGAAAGCCTAGCTCCAACTTGGATTGTGGGAGAAGAGAGAAAATTGATTCACCTCTAACTCACGGCCCCCAGAGATTTTACTTCTTAAAATTTAGTTCTATAATTACCAAGTTCCTCATTAGCTGGGTGCTTTATTCTTATCACGGCAGCTGTCTCTCACATTTCTTCTATATGGAGCTGATGATTTTTGTTTTTTTTCTATCAGGAGTCTTGAAATCTCAAGTTGCTTGATACTTCTGCTTCTTCTTCTTTAGCTGAAAAGGCTAATTTAATGTTTTCTTCATTGCATATTAGAAATTATTCTGAGATCATAGTCTCATATAAGAAGAGTTCTACATCAGATTCTTGACCACAGTAAGGTTCACCCTGATAAGCCTAAGTTGCTGCCTCATCCCAAAATGTATTGTTTCATCTACTCCATCCAGGTTTCAAATTTAAGATTAAAAAAGTTATGCTCACATTTACCTGAGTAGGCTGGAGGCTGAGGACTCTCACCTGGGACTTTTCTGGGAGTTGCCCTTGGCAGAAAAGACCCATCGCTGGATCCACAGAGTAGTAAATGTGGAAAGATCAAAGCCTGGGACTTACTCTATCTTCTGTTTGTGCACTGGAATGCCCAACCCACATCTATATATCCTATGGATTGACCCAAGATTACAAAAGCAAACTTACAAAGCTTAACTTTTGTTACCTACTCCTACTTTCCTGCTTCCTCGTGAATTTTTCCCCAAGAACATCCCTACTACAGCCACTGAATGGAAAAAAATCTCTGGGATTCAGAATCTTGGGTCCAAGCTTGTACTACCTGAAGTATCCTGGAGCACCCAATCTCATAGCAAATACATCGTTCATAAGTCCCTTCATTCATCCATCAATCATTTTCTGAGTTCCCACTGTTGGCAAAAATACATAGCAAAAACCAAATGTAGTACTTGAGTATGTGGATATTATATTCTGGCTGAGTTTACAAGCAAAGAAACAGGTATTTATAATAATTCATCATATGTACCACCGTAAGTGAAGTCCAAGAATAGGAGGACAACACCATTACTGGTGGATTAGGGTAAGATCTAAAGACAAGCACCTTGTTCTGAGAAAGAAAAGTACATAGGATGGCACGAGCATGAGCAGCCAGAATGCATTCCAGGTAGAGGAAGCACTGGTTTTGAGGCTCTGAGGCCAGAAATAAAAGATTTCAAATGTAGTATGAATTTAGAGTATAAGAAATCAGAATGACATAGGGTTTGAGAG
This sequence comes from Nannospalax galili, assembly GCF_000622305.1. Taxonomy (NCBI): domain Eukaryota; kingdom Metazoa; phylum Chordata; class Mammalia; order Rodentia; family Spalacidae; genus Nannospalax; species Nannospalax galili. The sequence continues at coordinate 1,561,004 of NW_008360312.1, forward strand.
ATGGATCATTGATTGATAGAACTGGCTGTTCTTGCAGAGGACTCAGGTTTAATACCCAGCACCCACATGGTGGCTAATAACTGTCTGTAATTCCAGTTCCAGGAGAATCTGACACCCTCTTATGACCTCCACAGGCATTGCATGACATGGGTACACTTACACACATGCAGGCTATATGCTCATAAACATAAAAAAAAATAAGTATATAAAATATTTTTCAAAAAGAAATAGAAATGGCAGACATGACTGCAGCAGTAAAGAATTCCACTTGAGGATTTCTAAATTTTTATAAATTAAAGTATGTAAGATGTATTTAAATAAATAACCATATATTAGGTATGTAATTATATGTAATACATAAATATATCATCACATTATAAAAACATGTACTGTATTACATAATTATATATAAGTATATATTCAACAGTTTCATTAAGGAATGTTGCACTAAGCCATATATTTAATACATAAAATATAATGCATTTTATATAAAAATATACCCATTAAAATTTTACATCAATACAGTGAAGATATCCGTAACCTCAAATGTTTCCTCATCTCTGTTTGCAAACTTTCTCTTTGCCATCCCAATTCTAAGACAAATACTAATTACTGTCATTATTATCTTTCACTTTTTAGAATAGTATGGAAATGGGGCTGTAGAGATGACTCAGAGGTTAAGAACACTGGTTGTTCTTGCAGAAGACCTGGGTTTGAATCCCAACACCTGCATGGCAGCTAATAGCTGTCCATAACTCCAGTTCCAGGGGATCTGGTAGCCTCTTCTGTCCTCCGCATTGCACAACATGGGTACACTTACTTACATGCAGGCAATACACTCATAACATAAACTAAACTAAACTAAACTAAATAAATAAATAAATATAAATTATATTTTCAAAAGAATAATATGGAAACAGAATTGCATTTGTTTTGTTTTCTGTCTGGATTCCTTCACATAGAATAATTATCTTGCAACTTATTCATGTTGTTGCATGAATCAACATTTCCCTCCTTTTCATTGCTGAGTGATATACGAAGGAATGGATATATCACAATTTGCTTGGCTAGTCACCTGTACATGAGCATTTTCATTGCTTCCGTGTGAAGTATTATAAAGGTACTGAAAATAGTCACGTAAACTCATTCTGTAGAAAAATGCTTTTATTTAACTTATATAACTACCAAAGGACGGGATGGCTGAGCCATATGAAATGTATAAATTTTGTTTTGTATAAACTTGCAAAATGTTTTTCCAAAGTAGATGTGTCTTTCAACAATTCCACAAATCCATAGCACTCTGTGAGAATTTCAGCTATTTTAATCTTTACAAACACTAAAATTGGTCATATTAATTTTTTTCATTTTAAAATATGCTGATTCCTACATTTTTTTCAAGTTCATTTTGTAGTTTTTTTTTAAACTTTTACAAAAACTTTATTGAGAATTTCATACATGTATATAAGGTATTTTGATCAAATCCATGCCCACTCCCTCCCCTCCAACATTCCCCCTCTCTGAAGAGGTATCCCTAAAATCATTTAAGGATTAGAGACAACCTCCCAAATACTTTTGATATTTTTGGCCTTTGGAAAGAGTATGTTGTTAACAGGACCAAAGACATTTTGATTTTTAGCCAAGAAACTGGCAACATTTCTTTGGGGTCTTTTTACCTTAACTGCCTAGCCAATTCCTACCTCCTATTCTTATCATGCTATCCTTTGAAGGGGTTACCCCAATTGCCAATAGGGAATAGGGACACAGACTGCTCTGGCTTCTTCCATACTGTATAGGGATGCACGGTGAGACAATTGGAGTACCCCTTCAGTGGGTCTGTCTAAAAGACTCCCAAATTGCATAACTCTTGTCTCTAAGGGTAAAAGAAAGTCCTTGAGTCATGAATAGGAGGTGTGAAGAAGTAAAGGCAAGAGTAATTAGCATTACAAGTTCTAGACAGAGAACTAGAAAAAAGTCAGAGCAGGGCAATTTTCAAATGTTCATATGAGAGCAGACTGGAGTTTCTTGACTAGGGCTTCCAAAAGCATCCCTCTATTGGGTTTTCCTCATTTTTCTTTTGTCTTCCAAGGCTGGACTAGTTGTCTGGGAAGAGGGGCTAGATACTCAGGTAAGCGTCCATTGACCCTGCTTGGCACTCCTTTAATGAATGAGCACAACCATCAACAAGTCTAACTGTGACTAGGTTTAGTGATCAGCCTCCATGGATGTCATGATGATGGTAGTTATTTCATGCAGAAGTGACTACTGTATAGCATCATCTTAGTAAAAGGAGCTGGAGTTTAAAAGGATTTGGTGCTAGGAGCCACATATAAGGGAGAACATATGTTGTTTGTTTTTCTAAGTCTGTGTTACTTCACTTATCATAGCAGTTTCTAGATCCATCCATTTACCTGCAAATTTCATTATTTCATCTTTCTTTACTGCTGAATAGAACTCCATTTTGTAAATATAACACAATATTGTTAAATACTTGTCAGTTGAAGGGCACTTAGGTTGCTTCCATCTCAGCTATTGTGAAAAGAACAACAATAAATATGGTTCTGCAAGTGTCTCTACAATAGGATGAGTCCTTTGGGTATATGCCAAGGAGTGATATAACTGGGTTATATGGTAGGTTAATTTTTAGTTTTTTAAGCATTCTCCACAGCTTTCCATAGAGGCTGCATGAGTTGCAATCCCACAATCAGTGAATGAGCATTACCTTTTCTCCACATCCTCATGAGCATTTCGTATCATTTGTTCTCTTGATCCTAGCCAGTCTGATTGGGGTAAGGTGATATCTTAGGGTGATTTTAATTTACATTTCCCTAATTACTAACAATGTTGAACACTTTTTGAGATGTTTCTAGCCATCTTTATATCTTTCTTTGAGGCTAAGGCTAGGATCTCAGCAGACCACCAGAGTGCTGAGTTCTGGTGCCCCCTGGCCTCCCTCTGTCATAGGGTTGACAATACGCAGGACTGCCTGAGAAAGCCTGGACCCTGCCTCCACATGGTGAAGGAAGCCTGAGTGTACCTGACTGGAACCTTAATTTGTCTTTTGTGGGTGCTCCTGAATAGTTGATTTGAAGCCATCAGTTCCCTCCAAAATAAACCTGAGAGAACCTGAACCCTGTACCAACTAGATTCCTGAGCAACTTCAGTCTGATTTAGAAAATCCTTTCCTACACTTATATCCTATAAGTTGCTGCCAATATTTTTATCTAATAATTTCAGGGTTTCCAGTTTCACATTGAGGTCTTTGATCAATTTGGAATTGACTTTTGTGTAAGGTGAAAGATAAGGATCTAGTTTCATTCTTCTACAGGTGGGGATCTAGTTTTGTCAGCACCATTTGTTGAAGATGCTGTTTTTCATCCATTGTGTGTTCTTGGCACCTTTGTCCAATATCAGGTGGCTGAAATTGTGTGTACCTGGGTTTGGATCTTCAATGATATTCCATTGATCTATGTGTCTGTTTTTGTGCCAGTACCATGCTACTTTTATGACTATGGCTCTGTAGTATACTTTGAGATCTTGTATAGTAATCCCCCCAGCAATGCTCTTTGTGCTCAGGGTTGCTTTGGCTATCTGAGGTCTTTTGTGCCTCCACATGAAGTTAAGGATGCATTTTTCTAATTCTGTGAAGTATGTCACAGAGATTTTGATTGGGATTCCATTGACTCTATATA
>NW_008360312.1:1564726-1626841 GCF_000622305.1 Nannospalax galili
AGGTTTAGATCTTCAATGATGTTCCATTGATCTATGTGTCTGTTTTTGCATCAGTACCATGCTGTTTTTATGACTATGGCTCTATAGTATACTTTGAGATCTGGTATAGTAATCCCCCCAGCATTGCTCTTTGTGCTCAGGATTGCTTTGGCTATCCAGGGTATTTTGTGCATCCATATGAATTTAAGGATGGATTTTTCTAATTCTGTGGAGTATGTCATGGTGATTTTTATTGGGATTGCTTTGAATCTATATATTGCTTTTGGTAGGATGGCCATTTTCACAATATTAATTCTTCTAATCCATGAACATGGGAGGTCTTTCCATCTCCTGGTGTCTTCCTCAATCTCTTTGTTTAATGATTTGAAATTCTCATTGTAGAGATCTTTGGTGTCTTTGGTCAGACTTATGGGAAAGCCTCACCTGTAGAATGAAGGAAATGGAAAACAGAATATCAACACTGGAGGATAAAGTTGAAGAATTGGACCACTCAAGGAAAGAGTATGGAATTTAAAAAAAAAAAAAAAAACACAGAAATGGAATATGCAAGAGATGTGGGACACAATGGAAAAACCAAATCTACAGATCATAAGAATAGAAGAAGGAGAAGAATTTCAGCTTAATGGTGTTGGCCAGATCTTAAACAGGATTGTAGAAGAGAATTTCCTGAAATTAAGGAAAACATCCCCATACAAATACAGGTAGCACATGGAACACCAAATAGACAGGATCAGAAAAGAAACTCCCCATGACATATCATAATAGAAACACTAAATGTACAGAACAAAGAGAGAATACTGAAATCAGCAAAAGAAAAACAAGTCACATACAAAAGAAAGCCCATCAGAATTACAGCTGACTCATCAATGCAAACTATGAAAGCCAGAAGAGCCTGGACCAAGAAATTTCCAGTTCTCCATGACAATAGATGCCAGCCTGGAATATTTTACCCAGCAAAAAATATCTGTTATAGTTGAGGAGGGAAGAAAAATCTTCCATGACATGAATAGGCTGAAAGAATACATGTCTACAAAACCAGCCCTTCCAAGAACACTTGAAGCAATACAGAGAACAGAGAGAGAAACAACTGTACCCTAGGGGCAATGAAAGAAAATAAACAAAGATATAATCTAGGAAACACAAAATTACACAGAGAACACAAACAGGAATCAAAATGACTGCAACCAATATACACCTTTCAATAGTAACCTTAAATATCAATTGACTGAATGCCCCAGTCAAAAGACACAGGCTAAGAAAATGGATTAAGAAACAAAATCCATCTCTTTGCTGTTGCAAGAAACCCATCTCACCTTCAACGACAGGCACTACCTTAAGGTAAAAGGATAGAAAAGAATATTCCAAGCAAATGGCACTAAGAAACAAGCAGGGGTTGCAATTCTCATATCTGACAAAATAGACTTCAAAGTAAAATTAATCAGAAGAGAAAAGGAGCGTCACTTCATTCTGATCAAAGGAACAGTAAACCAATAAAGTACTATAATCCTTAACATAGGTGCACCAAATTCTGGTGCACCCAAATTCATAAAAACAACACTATAGGACTTTAAGACAGAGATTAACCCTAACTCAGTAATAGTAGAGGACTTCAGTGCCCCAGAGTTTCCATTATGCAGGTCAACTGGACAAAGAATAAACAGAGAGACATTTGAATTAAATTATACCATACATCAAATGGACCTAACAGATATCTTTCGATTATTTCACCCAAACACCAAAGAATACATTGTCTACTCAGCACCTCGTGGAACTTTTTCAAAAACTGACCACATACTGGGCCACAAAACAAATCTCAAGAGATACAAAATATTGAAATAATTCCATGCATTCTATCAGACCACAAAGCAATAAAGCTCAAAATCAACACTGGCCAAAGCCCTAGTCACTACTTGAACCTGGGGCAATTTAACAACACACTCCTAAACAAGGAGTGGATCAAAGAAGAAAATAAGAAAGAATTAAAAGAATTCCTGGAATTTTATGGAAAGGGCAATACAACACAACACAACCTCTGGGACACATTAAAAGCAGTCCTAAGAGGGATGTTTATAGTTCTAAGTGCCTACACTAAAAAATTAGAAAGAGCCCAAATAAATGACCTAACTTTGCAACTCAAGGCACTGGAAAGGCAAGAAGAAATGAAATGCAAACCGAGCAGAAGAGAAGAAATAACAAAAATCAGAGCAGAAATTAATGAAATAGAAACAAAACAATACAAAGAATTAATTAGTCTAAGAGCTTTAGCCCAGTTAACCAAAAGAAAGAAAGAGCAAATCCAAATCAACAAAATCAGAGATGAAAGGGGAAACATCACGACACCCGAAAGATCCAGACCATAATAAGGGAATATTTCAAAAACCTATAGGCTACTAAATCTGAAAGTCTAAAAGAAATGGATGGATATCTGAAATCATGGGAACCTTCAAAGTTAAACCAAGAAGAGATGAACAGTTTAAACAGACACATAACATATAAGGAAATTGAAACAGTAATATAAAACCTCCCAACTACAAATAGCCCAGGCTCAGATGGATTTACAGCAGAATTCTACCAAATTGCTCACAAAACATGATATAAATGACCAATAATGGAGTTGCCACAGCTAGACTACTACAGCAATATTGAAGAATACATCATGAGAAAATAAGATTAACATTGTCAGAATAAACTAGGAAGACATGACCACCAGGTAACTGTCTACAGCAAACATATTTACATTCCATAGAAGAGACTCTGCATTCTACATTCCTTGATCTATAACATCTCTCCAGTTTATTACTGGTTTCCTATATGAAAACTTTGACATCACAGTCGTAAGAGTTTTTATAGTCAGTTGGCCTATTTGTTCAAGATTTGTATATGCGTGTGTGTGTGTGTGTGTGTGTGTGTGTGTGTTTGTGTTCAAGTGCATGTACACCATGTTAAGCACAAAGAAAAAACTAAGTTTAGGATAGGTGTTTTGATTATTAACTACCTCTGTTGTTTCATGTGCACCATGTTAAGCACAAAGGAAAAACTAAGTTTAGGATAGGTGTTTTGATTATTAACTACCTCTGTTGTTTTCATTGCTAGCAGCACTGCTGAGTAAGTCTCTGAGGCTTGGCCATGCTCATCTGGTCCCGGAAGTCTCCAAGTCACCTCCAGCTGAGGCTCTCCAAATGCCCTTCATTGGGGGTTAGCCAATGACACATGTCTTCCGGTTCATTAAACAGCAGAGCAACAGATGACATCTTTCTTGGGCTTATTTTAAATTTTGCAGATCATGTGCTTAGCATGAGGTATCAAAAGTCAACTTAGAACCTCTCCTTAGAAACTATAAAGACAAATATTATTACTCTGAGCCATTTTAAGAAGTTCTAGACAAATATGATCTATTCCTACAGAAATTTTGAATCAGGAAGATTAGAGAAACTGAAACTTACAGTTAAAATAATATGGCCAAATTGTGGACTTGAAAGGATAGAGAGCATCTACATACCACACCTTTGACAACAGTGCCTCTTCAGAGTCAGCAGGAATTCTCCACCTGTGAGAACATACCTTGAATTTTGAGTCTTCTTTCTAGACCATTAATGCAGCTCTCCTTGCCCTCAGGGCAAAATTCTATTTAATCAGACAATCATTTACCTCACTAAATAGTAGGTACATTTAAGCTCATGATTTTTCTTCTAATAAGAGATTAATGAGGAAATTATAAGGTAAAGCTAAAATGAGATCAAATGGTAAATTAATAGCTTTCCTAGTAACTTGTTTGAAAAAATGAAAGCGGCTAATCAGTTTAATTTACAAAAACATTGAGTGCCTACTCTTTGTCTGACTTCAAGTTGGATATTGATTGCAAAAATGCCTTTACTTTTGAAAACTAATTATCTCACCTGAGTCCTTTTACTTTAAATAGAATAAAGCTTGTAATAGTGAATCAGATTTTTTTTTCTGCTTATTTTGTGATAGCTTGAAAACTGACTTAAGTTCCTGGTGATTGTCTTACAGAAAGTGATACTGCATGGTATTCTCCATTATTAGCAGCAGACATCTCTACAAAGGGGCCATTACCATTAATGGAATTTATATCACTAGTCTTCACCAAAAAGGTAAGGTTTTCAAAGGCTTTTTTGGGAAAAGGAGTGTTTTTATTCATTTTGTGTGAATTTCATACAATATATTTTGGTGATATTGAGACCCCCCTCCCCTATCTGCACCCCACTTATAGACTGTCCCACCAAATTTCATGTACTCTGTCACATATATTAAGGCCTACTGAGTCAAGATTGTATTCCCAAATGTCCTTCAGTATGCATCTGTCTACTAGAGCCTGGTTAACCTATCAGCATCACACCCTTAAAGAAAACTAACTCTCCCTCTCCTGGTAGTTATGGTGGCCAAAAGTTCTTCAGGTAAGGTTGGGGCTTCTTATTCACTTCCCCACTTCTATGCTGGGTTTTTGTCTGGCTTGAGCTTGTGTGGGTCTTGTGCGTGATGTTCCCATTGCTGTAAGTTCATATGCATAACTTCCCAGTGCTCTGGAAAACTGTTTCCTTGTGGTAATCCACGAGCTCTGGCTCTCATAATCTTTCAGCCCCCTCTTCCACAGTGGTCCCTGAACCCTGGGAGGCAGAAGTTTGATGTTGGTGTCCTATTCAGGGATAAGCATTCTTCAGTCTCTTATTCTCTGCACTTTGGCCAATTGTGGCTTTCTGGGTTAATCACCATCTGCTGCATGAGGAAGCTTGCCTGGTAAGAGTTGAGAGATGCATTAAGATTCTTTCTGCCCCCTGTAATAGTATGTTCCCTGAGCCTTTGGTATAGAGGTTTCATTGTAGATGTGTAACTTAGGGCTAGACAACTCACAGACCTTCATTTGACCAGTTGTGGAACTCTGTAATAGTCTCCATCTGTTGTATAGAAAGCTTCTTTGGGCCGGGTGTGGTGGTGCATACCTTTAATCCCAGCACTCGGGAGGCAGAGGCAGGTGGATCTCTGTGAGTTCAAGGCCAGCCTGGTCTACATGGTGAGTTCCAGGACAGCTGGGACTATAGGGAGACCTTGTCTCAAAAAGACCAAAAAAAAAATCTTCTTTGATGAGTGGTAAGAGTTACACTTGTCTGTAAATATAAAGATACATATTTACAACACAGTAAGAAATTATGTTGTTGTTCTAGGGATGAGACAAAAGAAGGTTTTTTTTCTAGGATCTATGACCTCTCCAGCTATGTGTATTTGGCTATGTTTAAAGTGCCATATATGAGCTCCCTCTAATTGAGTAGGTTTTAAATCCAATTAGACAGCTGTTGATTTCGTCCAAGATAAAAGTGTCACTACATCATCAGAGATTATTTTCTGGGCCTGTCACTGGTGTAGTTCATATACTTTGCAACTGGATGGGATCATTGGTTTTTTACTCTTGGCAGTTTGTGTAGTATATTCTGATGCTATGAGAGCTATTCTTTAGGGAAGAGACTTCCAGATTAGTTCCAGCTCAATTGTTCCAAGTCCTGTATCAAAAGTATGTCTGTCTTCAGCAACAGGGTCGGGGTCTTGCTTTCAAGTTCTGAGAGGCAACCAGTGGCTATGGCAATAGCCTCTGTTATTTGGGAGTATCTTTGACTAGCCTGACCAGCAATTCAGAGAGAGGTTTCCTGGGACTTTTTTTTTTTTTCTACATAGCTTACATAGCTTTCAAATATACACATGCATTGCATACACATATGTGTATTTTCGGTAGGCTTTTGAACTAATACATCTCCTCTGGTTTTTGACACTAAGTATTATTTATCTCTCCCTTCTCTCCCCCTGTATAGCCCTTCCTTATTCCTTCCCCAGTTAAAGTAACCCCCATTTCCCCATTTCTTGGTAACATCTGTCTCCTACTATCCCCATCTCTTGAGTGCCTTCTTCCCCTCTACCTCCACGGTTCCTTTCCATTTTCCAGGCTCCTGGGGTTACATCAGGATATATACTCACATCCAAGGATTTGGAGCTAAGATCCACAAATTAGAGAGAACATATGTTGCTTATTTTTTCTGAGTCTGTTACTTCACTTAATGTAACAGTTTCTAGTTCCATCCATATACCAGCAAATTTTGTGATTTTATTTTTTCTTTACTGCTTAGTAAAATTCCATTGTGTAAATGTATCACAGTTTCATTATCCATTCATCAGTTGAGGGACATTAAGTTTGTTTCTATTTCCTAGCTATAGTGAAAAGAGCAGTGACAGAGTTGAAAAAGTACCTCCATAGTAGGATATGGAAGGTGTTTTATCAGAAGAATGAGCTTATAGAATTTTTAAAACATAATTATCAACTTGCAGTTAGTCTGTTTTCAGTTTCTCAGTCCTGGTCCCCAAAGTCATACATGGTTCTTTGGTTAGGTCAGATTCCAGGTAGATAGCTCTGTTCTGTTCTGTTTTGTTTGTTTGTTTGTTTGTTTTGTGTTCCTTTTTGAATTTATGCATGAAACAACAGATTGACCTTAGACTACAGCTTGAACGTCTTTTTTCCACACACAGTCGTAGCCTTTGTCTGACAAAAGGCTGGTGTCTCTTGACTGTGCTTCACTCATGAAAATATCGTCCAGTACTAGTTGAAGATGTGATAATTCTCTAAAATTTTACTAGTAAAAAATGAAGAATTTTTTTTTAGCCTAGGTTTTACTTACGGGCAATGCAGTAACCTGGAGGAATGCCTGTGTTTGGGGCTCTTAACCAACTGCCCCAAGTTGATTCTCACCTTTCTTTTTGGAGCCAGCAGGTTCCCTTCTAAAAACCCCAGGACCATTAAGTGCAGATTAGAATGGAGCTGCATGGCCAGCTTTCCCCTTATGATGAAAGAAAGGCGTGTGAGGCAAACACAGGGCCTGAATGCTCTAGGAAATGAACTCTCATTCTTCTGTGTTGTCACACAATCTAATTTATATGTAGAATGAACTGGACTCTAGAAATACAAGCACATTGAGATTAATAAGCAATGCTGATGGATAGGAAGTCACAAGTACTATGAGAGGCTGTCTGTAAGTGTTATTTTGGAGAGAAATGCATCTATGTAATACATGATAATAAAAGAGGAAAATTTATGTACATTAGGTTTTGGGTTAGCCATTTTTACTGTGCAAACTCTAAGCCCAAAATACAATTATAAGCACGTTTTCCTTACATGTCTACATGAAGACTGAGGTGTCTCTGCTCCTGCCTACAGTCTGATGGGGCCTAGCACAAGAGCTACCCCTATTTGAGGTATCTTCTCCCTACACAGGAGGCAATATTTGTGTCTTTATCCTATGGTAGCTGTGAAGGTAAAATGAATTATTGCATGTATGTGGAATGGAACTTGCAACATGATAAATGCACAGTGAAAATTAGCAGCAATCTAAAAATATAATGTGACAAGGATCTTTAAAAAAATAAATAAATGAACAGGATTTTGCTGTGTAGTCCAAGCTGGCCTTGAACTCATGATACTGTTGTGTCATTCTCTCAAGTGCTGGGACTGCAAATTTCTAACATCATACCTAGCATGGAGCTGCGCATAGCTTTTCCTAATTTTATTAATTTACGTATACTGGGAATCAAACTCAAAGTATCCCATGCGAGCTCACTACTCTGGGTTACAGTCTCAGCATGACACAGGTGAACTTACCTATATGTAGGCAATACATTCATACACATAAAATAAAAATAATAAATAAAATATTTTAAATATACTTTGATCAACATTTTGGAGTTATATAAGCAACTTAAATTAATGTTACAGAAAATGTTGCCCCTAACCTCTTCAGCAGAATCTGCCCAACCTTATCCTATTGCCGTCTGTCAGGAAAACTTTGCCTTCATACTTCAAAGAAATACATTAATCTACTTTTTAAAAGTTACTATAAAACTTATGAGGAAATAAATTATAAATGCATTGCAGTAAACAGTTATTAAGATAAAATGATGGCATCTAAGAATAATTTGTTATAAGCTAAAATGAATCACTAAATCAATTCATGTTATTTAATTTGTAATGATAATTTAATGAAATGTCTTGCTAAAATGATAAACTCTATAAAGCAAGACACATAATAACAAAAAACTTGGTGATCTTCTCATAGGAAGATTTATCAGTTACCTACTGATACAATGTTATTGCATAACAACCAACCACATAAGAACAATGTCTTCTGACAATAGGCATTAATTTTTCACATCTCTAGCATCCACTAATCTAGGTTATCCTGGACTAGAGAGTAGGGGAGGGGTCTCTCTCTGTCTCTGTCTCTGTCTGTCTCTCTCTCTCTCTCTTTCTCTGTCTCTCTGTCTCTCTCTCTCTCTGTTTCTTTCTCTTGGTCTTTCCCCAGATGGGCTGGAACTCACTATATAGACCAGGCTGGCCTGGAACTCACAGAGACCCACAGACCTCTGCCTCCCAAGTGCTGGGATTAAAGATATCTGGCTCAGCTCTTCCATTCTTGAAAAGAACTATTAACTTAGAGCCTGCTGACATAAGGTGAACTTAGCTGTTGTTGCTATTCATTTTTGCATATGTATTCATTGCTTTTCTACAATATAAGTTCATAAGTCTGAGCATGTTCTTCACAACATGATGGCAGAATCGCAAAGGAGCAAGTGATTCCAAATACTTAAGCTGTGTTCGGCTTAGGCTGAAGCTAGCAAACTATTCTCATTTTATATAACACATCAGGTTACAAAGACACCAAAACATACTGGAGCATGCCAAAAGCACACTGGATTAATGCATTACTGGGAGTGTAGATACAGGAGAGAGTTGAGGATACAGGCCCATGATTTAGTTTACCACTGCCCTCTGTGGTCAGGAACTATGGAGTTTAGCTTTTCAACACTAGAAAATGATAAAATACATAAAAATCTAGTACAGTATGACTTCCTTAGCTCTAAAAATCAAACTGTTGCTGTACATTAGAAGAGAGAGTAGGAAAGGCATATACTTATTGGAATTTGAACAATCTGGCAGCTTGCAAGTAATTCATTGTTGTTGTTAATAAGACTGTATTAGTTTTATAGTTCAATATGATCAAAGACCTGTCATAAACAACTTATGAAAGGAAAGATTTATTTTGCTCAGTTTCAAAGGGTTCAGCTCATGATGGCAGGGAGGATATAGAAAAACAGCTTAGATCATGATGAACAGAAAACAAGATGGACCAGTAACAGGAAAGCACCTAGGCAAGACACAGAACCCCCTCCAAAGATGTACCCCTAGGAACCTCCTTCCTCCTTCCCAGTTTTCACAGTTCTACCACCTCCTTCCAATAGTCTACTCAGCTGTTGGATTATCATTGGCTTTAACTGTTAATTCAAAGTCTGCATGATCTAATTGTCTATGAAAATGTCTTCTCAGAGGTGTGTTAAGAACTTCCTATACATTTAATTTTGTATTTAAAAAATTTAATGTGGGGGTTGGAGAGATGGCTCAGCAGTTAAGAACACTGGCTGTTCTTGCAGAAGACCTGGGCTCAAATTCCAGCATCTATCAGCTAACAACTGGCCGTAATTCCAGTTCCAGGGGATCTGACAATCTCCTCTGTCTTCCGCAGGCATTGTATGGCACAGGTGCACTTATCTACATGCAGGCAATACACGCATACAAATAAAATAAAAATAAATAAAATATTTTTTAATTTAATGTATTATGCTGTATATCTGTGTGCTTATGAAATATGTGTGCGAATATGCATCACCCATGTGGAGGTAAGAGGGAAAATCTCAGGATTCACTTCTCTCTTTTTATGGGTTCTAGAGATTGAACTTGGGTCATTAGGGATGTGCAGCAATTGCTTTTACCATCTAAACCATCTTATTTGCCCTCCTAGTCATTCTGTAATCCAATCAAATTGACAAAATTAAGCATCACAGAGAAAAAAATATATTAAGTACTTTATAACATGAAATAAAATTAAAATTTATCAAAAATTGGTAGAAATACTTCATTGTACTTGACAAATGTAAATCTCACTGAAAAAAGTGTGCCAGTTTGAAAATAAATTATACTGTTTTGCTCTAAATTTCAACCAATTTGCATTGAAAATGTTGAGTGACCTACAAAAAATGCTCCAGATAAAAGAACCACCATCATTTACTTACACTGTTTGGACTATTTGGAAAGTTACTTTCTTTTCAACTCAATATCATGTCTTAGAGAGGAGATTCATAAACAGTTCCAAAAAATTGCTCACATTTAAGTACATCCCTTTTTTGGACTTTCTCCTTACTTTCTGCTTTGTTCACAGAACTGTTTTTCATAGCAGCAATAAATCCTTTGATACTGCTTGGAAACAGGAAAAAATTACCCTTATCTTACATATGTACTACCATGTATCTGAACTCAGAATATCCTAACATGATTCAAAATATTTATTTCTATGGAAATACATAGAAGATTGGAATGGACTGGTTGTGTTAACTACCTCAGCTTTAACATGCAGCATATAAGTTACTGGAAATATTGCTATCCCTTGTATTTTTTAATTATTTATTTAATAACCACATAATTAGAAAAAGCATTTCATTACAACAGCATTGACATATTCAATAACAATTTCCAGAGCTAAGATGCATCTCTTTCAAAATTGTCTGTAATATTTTAGGTTTACAGTTGAATGAATATGGTTATATAATATAGTCTCCGTAAAAACCCTATAAGACATAAAATTAGATGAGGTTTTAAACTTTAAAAAAGATCTCAATTTCATTATTAAAATACAAAGTTTCATACAGAAAAATCATTTTTAATACAATTGACACTAAGATGCACATGCATTTCTAATCTCTATATTCTGATTTTTATTAGTCACAGACGGTTACTTTCTGAGCTCCTTGGCATCTGAGCATGGATATAAAGTCATCAGGTGGATTTCAATGGTAATGTTTTTCACATCTATTAATTATTAAGGATCAAATTTTTATGCTTTGAAGAATTATTATTATTTTCATTTATTTATACACCTACTTCCCAGGTAGCACCCTCCCATAGCCTCCCTCCCCCCACTAGAGCCCTTATACTCTGATATCCCTGCTACTGTCTGCTGTGTTGTCGGCACCCCAGCCATTCCTCACTCTTTGCCCTTCTGGTGAATATAGTCAGCCTATCTAGAGGTCTCTGTTTTAGGAGGGTCAGCTGTTCCTCATCTAGTGATAATCAGTTGTCAATATTCCTTTGGATAAGGAATTTGGATAATCAATTTTTGGATAATCAATTTCCCAGTTCTATGCTGGGTTACTATCTGGGAATCCCTTTGGCCATCCTGGCTAACAACTCAAAAGAAAGTATCTCCTATCTGGCATTGTTGCTTGTTAAGCAGCCTTTAACTATACATATGGACTCTTAAAAATTATATTGGGACTCTCCCGCCCTCAGGCCTCTCTGGGGGTAAGTCTACCATGCAGTCCTCTGCGCCTTGACTCCGCCAGCCGCCCTCACCCTTCCATCTCCCCCGCTGTTCTCTACTCCTAGCTTGGGCCCTGTGCCATTCCTAGTCTTGGGGCCCCAGACACCTGGGGAGCCACTGCTGATTCCTGACCCTGTTCACCCCCACAGGCTTGGTGCCTTGCTTGGGCCCCAGGAGCACTGCCTCTAGACTCGGCCCTGCCCCCACCTCTCTCCACTTCCTGATCCTGAAACACCCCCCAGCCTCTTTCTGGGCTGGAACTAGTCAACCTAGGAAGGCAAGGAGCAAAAAGTGTCCTTTATGTCCCTCTGACCAAATTATTATAAGCCTCAATGTATGTCTGTTAAACACCCAAGAAGGTTAGTCCACCAGTCTGGTATTTTTAATTACTGTGTGTCATGTAGATAAATCTTGGGCAAAGACCAGTTGTGTATTTTTTTAAAATCATATATTAATTGTAAAATTAACCAGTATCATTGTGACATTTTCATACACAAACCTAATATAATTTGGTTATGCTTTGACCCTTTTATCCATTCCCAAACTGGCACACATCCATGCATTTCTTTCTAAATTCCCACCTGTGAAGGAAAACACATGATACTTTTCTTTCTGAGTCCGTTATTTCATGCTTACCTTCATGATCTTCAGTTTCATCCATTTCCCTGAAGATTGATTAATTTTATTTGGATTACACACTAAGTTAAATTTGTGTGTCTGTGTGTCATTGTGTGTGTGGGAGGGTATATGTCTGTGTATATCACATTTTCTTAGATACACATACATATATGTATATATGTATATATATTTAGATATATGTATGTATTTATATATGATGTGTGTGGTGGTTTGAATCAAAATGTCCCCTACAGGCTCCAAGTATTTGGACATTTTGTCCCCAGATGATGTTGCTGTTTTGGGAGGTTTTAGAGCATGTGGCTATCCTGGAGAAAGCATGTCACTGGGGATGGGCTTAGAGAGTTCTTAAGCCTTGACATATCTCCAGTTGTGCTCTTGCTTCCTGTGCCTGCATGATGATGTGAGAGCTTAGCTTCTGCTGCTCCTGCTCCAGCCACCTCCAGCCACCATGCCTCCCTGCCATGACGGACTGTAATTCCCCTGGAAGCGTAAGCACAAATAAACTCTTCCTTCTATAAATTACTTTGGTCAGTGTTTCTATCACAGCAACAGAAAAGTGACCAATACAATGTGATATACATAAGAAAATGGATATATACAGTAATGGAACCTAGGCTGATTTTGCAACTGAGCTAAACATGGGAATGCAGGAATCACTATAGTAATCTGGTTTTGATCCTTTGAGGTATTTACTTCATTACTGGATCATACATTAGCTATACTTATTTTTGGAACCTCCATATGATTTCTAGAAATCTGGATTAATTTGCATTTTTAACAACAGAGCATAAAGGGTGTTTTTTTCCCCTTACATCCTTATTCATATTGTTGGCTTCATTCTAACTGGGTGAGATGAAATCTCAATGTCAGTATTTTGATTTTCATTTTTCAGACACCTATGTGTTGAACATTTTTCATGTACTTATACTCTCACGTATATATTTGTACAGTCATCTGAGGTACGTCTGTTCAAGTTTTGTCTGCTAATTGGATCATTGGCTCTTTGTGTTAATTTTTTGAGTACTGAAAATATATTCTGGATGTTAATCACATATCAGATGAACAATAAGAACGTTTTTTAAACTATTCTGTAGTCTGACTGCTGATTGTTTCTTTTGTTGTGCAGAAACCTTTGATTTGGTGTAATTAAATATGTCATGTTTTGCTATTGTTTCCCAAACTATTGGCATCCTATTCAGAAAGCCATTGCCTATATCCATATCTTAAACTGTGTCTATCATGTTTTCCTCCAGGAGTCCAAACATTTAATATCTTTGTTTTTGAATCGATAGTTGCACACTGTTAGAAACAGAAACCTAGTTTCAGTATTCTACACGTGGATATCCAGTTCTCAGAACACCACTTGTTAAAGAGATTATTTGTTTCTCCAGTATGCATTATTGGGACTTGTGTTGGGAACCCAACAATTGTAGTTGACTGGGCTCATTTGTCTGGACTTCCTTTTCTAGGCCATTAGTATTTTCATGTTTCTTTACTAAGATGAATGTGGTGTTCTAGTTTCTTTCTAGATGGGCTTTGGGATCATTTCAAATTCAAAATCATTATCTTTCAGGATTTTGACTGGGCTGTATTTAAATGAGCGTACGAACGTGCAGGTAGCATCTCCTTTTTGCATTGTTTTATCCTACCCAATTATGACAGCTATATATTTATAAGTCGCTCACATTCATGAGCCTCCACAGCATAACTTCCTCACAGTTCCTTAGCTCATTCTCTGACAATGTGATAATAGTACTCAAAGTAATTACTGAGGTATTTTTAATGGGAAAAAATCTTTGAGTACTTATTTTCTGGATTGTTATTTAAATGGATAGCCTCCGTTGTTTTAAGTCAAGTGTTTTTGCATGAAGTAAAATTTGGTTCCATTGTACTTTTGAAATACATTTATAAATTATATCTTGATTTAGTAATTTAGCTACTATAACATCACCTTCTAGTTTTTTAAATCATCTACCACAGTATTCATCATACTTCTAATTTAAAATAATTCTGCTTTTTACTTCTTACTATTGAATATAGCAAACCATTGTGAATTTCAGATATTCAAATCCACTGTGTAACCAGAGTATGTAGGCTTAGCACAATCAAGTTGTGTTTGTTTGCTGTTTCACTAACATACAGTGCCACTGCCCAAGCTTACTGAGATATTTACAGAAGCACATTCTAAATCATCTTTGTTAGAAATTCCAAAGAAATAAGAGGAAAAGAAACACACACACACACATAGACACACACAAACACACACACACACACACACAATGGAGAGATGGGAGGGGGAGAAAGGGAGAAAGCAAGAGAGGGAGAAAGAGACAGAGAGAGACCGACAGACATAGAGACAGAGGCAAAGAGGGAGAATAGATGCTTCTCTTCTCCTTTCTAGATTTCCCTTCTACAACCACAATAAAGTACATGCCAGATTGGATAGACAGATGATAGATGATGATAGATAGATAGATAGATAGATAGATAGATAGATAGATACAATTTTAAAAAGAAAGGTTTATAATCTCTGATTAAAATAAATTTATGTATTTGATGTGGCTCTGTCAGACCATATGGATGTTTTAAATCACTGTCATATAAGGATAAAATAGACGGGCTTTTAATTTTCACCCACAAAGTCATGTGTTGTCTTGAAATATTTTTAGCTCAAAGATTGATGGAACTAGTCACTGTCCAAAGGTAATGTCAATCCCTGTCTGAAGCCAACTGAAATAACAGAACCAGAAGCATAACCTATTACCAGCACCATTAGTGGCCACCTTTCTTAGGGAGTTGGAAATTGATGACCAAAACAGAGGAATGACTCCTTTAATTTGCTCACATTCATCTTGAAAGTCAAAAGAATAAATGGACTATTTTCAAAAAATGGGAAGAGGCAATTTATCATTGCTCATACTGGACAGATTATCTCTGGTCATCTGCCTCCATATACAAAATATAAACATAGAAAAAAGAGGACAAAGAAAAAGTTGGGACAAAATAACATGGAGGCAAGGGAAGTAAAAAAAAAATAGGTTTTAGAAAATATATTAGAGGTAGAGTTAAAATTTTCAAAAGAAGGACTTTTTGAAAAGACAAGGAAATTCAAAGGGGAAAAAGTAAAAGAATTGACTAAACATACATGCTATCAGAGGTTGGAGGGATGACTCGGTGGTAAAGAATACTGGTTCTTTTTGCAGAAGATACCGGTTCGAATCCCAGCACCCAATGGTGGGATGGTTGCAGCTAACGACCATCTGTAACTCCAGTCCCATTGGATCCAACACCCTATTATTCTGTCGTCCACAGGCACAGCACGACACGGGTGCACTTACACGCATGCAGGCAATTCACTCATACACATAAAAATAAAATAATAAATGAAATATTTTTTAAATTTAAGGCAAAATCACAGCCAAATTATGACTACTAATGACACAAGATTTCCTGTCACTGTATGTCCTCTAACACATGCTATAAAGACATAAAAATCACTTCTGAGATATTCTTGCCAAAATGTCTAACTGTGGGAAAGAAAGGAAAGGCACAAATACAATGAAAGTTATTTTGTAAACTGACTGTACAAAAGATTCAGGGTCCCAAAAGACAAAGAGTGGGGCGGGGGTTATTTTGTAAACTGACTGACTGTACAAAAGATTCAGGGTCCCAAAAGACAAAGACTGGGGCTGAAGAGATGGCTCAGAAGTTAAGAGTGTTTCCTGTTTCTGTAGAAGACCCAGGTTCGGCTCCCAGCACCCACATGGCGGCTTACAACTCTCTGTAACTCCAGTTCCAAAGAACCTGATGCCCTTTTCTGGCCTCCCCAGGCACCAGGCACCCACATATATACATGCAGGCAAAGCATTCATACACACAAAGTAAATAAATCTTTCAAAACAAAAAGACTGGAGAATGATCACAGAGTGAAAAGACAGAGGAAATAGGACAAATAAATGCAGTGTGGTAACCCAGATCAGATTACAGAGAGAAAAAGGACATTTTAAAGTGAGGTCTGTATTTAAAATAATGGTAACATGCTGATATTATCTTTCTAGTTTTAATCATTTCACTCTAGTGATATAAAATGTATTGGTGCAATTGGTGAGGATACGTGGGAAGTCTATTATTTAAACTGTTATAAATCTAAAATTGCTTCAAAGTATGTGAAAACCTTCTAAGGCTCAGGCAAAAATGTTCCATAACATCAAGTGCTCATGCATACCTGCAACTCCAGCTCTTGGCAGGGGTCCAAGGACAGCCTGTTCTACACAGTGAGCTCAGGCAAGCCACAGGGACAATGAGACCACATCTCAAATTACATAAACAAACAAACATAGATAAATACTTCACAAGACTCTGTTGTAGGTGTAGTATATTTACACTCATTTCTTTGTATTTGGTTTTATCTCTTTTTTGATAGTTACGTTTTTCTCCTATAAGAATAACTATTAATTCAACAGCGAACCTAAAAATTTTATAGCCACTTTTGAAAGAGATATATCTTTGCTCTGGAAACTGTTATTGAGTATGCTATTATTAAGTATGTTAAAGCTGTAATGAAATGCTTCTTCTGAAAAAAACAAAACGAAACACTTTTCTTGGGGAATTTTTTTTTTGTTTTTTTTTTTTTTTTTTTTTTTTTTTTTTTTACTTTGTTTTTTGACAGGGTTTCCCTAGCCCCAGCCCACCTGGCACTCACTATGTAGACCAGACTGGCCTCAATCCCACAGAGATCCACCTGCCACTGCCTCCCAAGGACTGAGGTTAACAGCATGTCCACTACACCCAGCATTACATGACCACTTTTCAAGGAGTAAATAGGTCATTTCTGGTAATTTTTCTGAAGGGATGTTTCCAGGGCACTGGAATTCCAAGCTTCAAGCAGGATTCTGGATTCTGGCCTTGAAAGTATGATAAAGCCATGATAGAGAAATGTTCTTTCCAATGTCTGTATAGTTTTGAGTAACTATCAAACCCATAGCAATCATGATAAACATGTGAGAAGGACCTTTACCTGTGTACCTCTGGCACCAGGTAATTCTGCAATAGAAGGACGTGATAAGAGAAAGAAAGTATCCCTAAAATTTTATTTTGTTTGAGAATAGGTCAGATGAAGATATGAATCCTATTTAATCAAATTCAAAGAAAACAATAAGGCTTTTATTGAATGTTCAAATTGTGAAGGAAGGTAGGGGTTGGCTTGATGACTCACTCAGTAAACTGCTTGACTTGCAGGCATGAGGACCTGAGTTTTGATCTTCAGCAGCCGGGTAAAAAGTAGCACATGACAGCAGACACTTGTAACTCCAGCACTGTAGAACTGGAGACAGGTGGATCCCTGGAGCTTACTGGCCAGTCAGATTAACCAAGCCTGCGAGCTCCAGGTTCAATGAGGGACCATGTCTCAAAAGTAAGGTGGGGTGTGACTGAGGAACATGTTGAACATTGACCTCTGGCCTCACACACACCCACACAAACATATATGGGCACCTGCATGCATGTGTGCCCACACACATACAAATACGGACACACATATATACCATACATACAAAAAAATGGATGAAGATTTATATTTACAATCCTCCCTAAATCATCTACTAATTATTAAGTAAAAAAAACAGTTGTAAAAGCATACAAGATTACCAAAAAATCTAAACAACTGAAGTTCTTTGACTTAAATTACATTATGGTCAAATGCCACCAGTACAGACTTTGAGAAATCTCTACTGTTGATCACTTGACTTAAGTCGCTTAAAATTGGTGGTTTCTTCACTTTTACTCATTGTTAGTAGATCTTGGCAAATTTCAAGCTGATGTGTGCCGTGTGTGAACTTAGTGGTTTAAGTTGGTATGTCTATGGCCAGGATTCAGAGATGACACAAACCAGGCTCCTCAAACAGGACCTCGAACATTCAGTTACCTCTCTCTGCTAGGCAATCAGATGAATCTCTGTGCTCTCCTGTGGCTAACACAAACAAAAAAGTTGTAAATTTACAGAGGACTCTTGATTCTCACTTGAGAGAAAAAAGGTCCCAGGGTTACATACACTCCATCACTTGCAGTTTCTTTTTCTGCATGGTACTTGAGTGCATTACAGTGGAGAAGGAATTTGATAGATGGCTTATCGAGAAAATAAATAACAGGGTTTATGCCAAGTGCTGCTGTCTTTTATGCCTGGGTAACCTCGATTTGCATTAGAGTCCAGCCACAACTGAACAGCATAATTTATGGTACTTTAAAAGGGCCTGGCTTTTTTTTCTTTTGTTTAATTCCTTGGTCAACCAACTGTATTCTATCGTCACATTAGAGGCTTAGAGGTTTCTGTTTTCCCCTTAAAATTGTCAGCATAAGGATCATAGTTGTATATTGTATTAGTTGTATCCAAAGTAAATATTCTTCAATTCAACACAAGAGACTGCAATGATTTTATTCTTGAATTACATGGGATTTCATTGGGCTTTAGAGCCAGACAGACTTTGATTCTCTTATTAGTATTTGGAAGATTCACAAACAAGAAATTTAGGGCTATGAATTTGTCTTCTGAGGTTTAAAATGTAATATGAACACTGTAGGTTACAACATAGATTGCCAAACAACTTGAGAGGAAAAGTTTGGAGATTGGAATGTGAGACTTGTTGGCCATGAAATAAAATATATTAATATAGGCAAGATAGCGTGTCAACTAGAAACGGAAAGCCTGGCATTGCTAGACTAATGGCATTAAGTATTTAAATTATCTAACTCTTCTTCCTCAGGTGCCATAGTTTCTAAGATACCCGATTTGCATGTTGGTCCATATTCAGTTCTTTAATGATTAATTCAGCAGGTGAAACCAGCAAGCTATGAGGAGACAATGCACTGATCTTTTCCAGCATGCCCAGGCCTTATGACTACTTTTCTTGCTAGATTATATGGTGAACAACTTTTTTCAAAGGCCTTAAGGGTAAAATGTATTATTTTTGACTATTTCTAGAATGCATACATAGTTATATATTACACTGTTTATTAACAATTTGGCCTCCTGGCATCTATCTTGTTGAAATGTGAATTGAGACTCCCTACCTCTAGGTACTGAAAGAAAGAAGAGTCTCCAAAGCAATAACTAGGATCTGGTCACCCTGACATTGACTATACCACATCCAAGTTTATTCTTTTTACTGCTCTGTATGGAAGATCACCACTCTTCCTTAACAGCTGTGTAGCTGTAGATAAATTGCCTAGATTTCTTTAAACAAATTGTCCCAGTCCTAAATAAAAGTAATACTTTAAACCTTATAGGGATGGTTTTGATTCATAATATTACTTAAGAAGAACAAAGAATATCTCTCTGGGTATATAGTAAATCGTTAATAAGTGTTAATAAGATTAAAACATTAATTCAATATAATATTCTTATACCAGATCTATTATTTTCCACAGACTTAGAGGAGAGAGAAAATTTACCTGAATACCATAAGAAAATTTCTGTTAAAGTGCCAGGAATGTATCTAATTTGCTTTACCAAAGTCCCCATATATGAGTAGTAAAATTCAAGGCCATTGGTTATAGAGTCCAGTCCCACCCCCAGAGGAACTCCTAAAATTGTGGCTCATCTCTTGGAAGTCTATAGATTTGGAGAAATGATCTGAGATATATTCCTTAGTCTAATTTGAGATGAACCTATCTACAAAATATGTGTCTTTGAAATGTCCATCCTAGTTGCCTGTCAGTAACAAGCGATTCAAATATTCTTCCTTTTACAAAAATTAAAAACATTCCTATCATGATCTTGCTAATTTTACTTTACCAGTTAGATCATTCCAAGCTTCCTTAAATGTATCACACACACACACACATTTCTTATTTTTAAGTTATTTTTGTTTGAATGCAAGATGGGTTTCTCTATACAAGTGAAGAGTAAGTAGGCTGACAATGGTAGTGAAGAATGGGAAAATGTTACTGCTGCCGTCTTTGATACAAATGTTGCTTTTCTGCTACTGTATTTAATAATGAATTCATTTTTAGTAGATTGATTCATCATCTAATTAAAATTTTTTCTTCACTTTGAACTGACAACAACTGTGGCTGTTTTGTGTTTGGTTCTATTTACAATCTCTGCTATCAGAGTTATCTTGCATACATGCAAGATCTAAATTTGAGATTTTAAAATCTGACTTTATGCCTCTATACACATCTTAAATATTATGTACTTGTCTTATGTTCATCTACTGTAATATGTATTAACCTTTCAGACTTAACCTGTTCATTATATTATCAAGCAGTCCACAATATAAAACAGGATAAAGATGAAGTTGATTTGATAATTCATCAAGCTATATAATGGATTTAATTTTGAAGACTTTACTGGTAATCCTCTAGACATAGATATAAATATAAGTGGACCAAAAATATTCTTAGACTGATATTTGTCCATTAATTTTGCTATATATATATATATATATAAGTCAATTTGATTATAAAGTATTTAACTAAAGCATGCGGAGTAGTGAATAAACTATTATAAATAGTTCATTATAACTCCAATCTGAATAGTTGAGCTTATTTATGGCTTGGGATCAACAGTTTATTAAGAAATACTGTCATTTATAAATTTTGAGTATAAAAATATAATACATAGGTGCTAAAGAGATTGCTCAGCAGTTATGAGCACTGGTTGTTTTGCAGAGGACCCAGGCTTGATTCCCAGCTCCCAAATGGCAGTAAACAACCATTCCTAACTCTAGTTCCAGGGAAATCTGATACCCTCTCTGACCTCTGTGGGCATTGCAAGACACGGGTAGACTTAAATACATGCAGGCAATACACTCATACACATAAAATAAAAATAACAAATAAAATATTAAAAATTAAATATAATAAATAATGCTTTCATTATAAGGTTTTACTTATTGCCAGCTACAATAATCTCTCCAAAATCTCAGCCTATCAAGTTTATTATCTGGCCTACCTGAATTCACACAGTTTTTACTCACTTTAAATTACATTTTGAAGTGGGGTTTTCTATGCTGAGAAGATGAGAAAGAGTTTACTAATGTACTAGCAATGGTTATTTGCAGTGATCTTGGACTTTCAAAGGCAGTTCAATGTTATCTAAATTTCTTATTTTGTGTTTATTCTCTGTTACACAAGTTATTAGGAACTTAATGGTATATGTTTCTTATAATCAGATAAGTCTGACATACAAGTATATTAAACGTCTAAATTTGTGAACCATATTATTAACTAATAATAAGATAAACCAACAGGGTGTCTAGAATGATATTCTACATTTCCCTATTTGTTAAGCTCCTGATACAACTAAATAACTTAAATAAATGAGATATGTGGGCAGTTTTACCTTTTACTTGACTCCACCTAAGTAATACTACCTAATATTTATTAGTCAGTTCAATTAAAGACCATGTTCAAATATCATATAACCTATAATAAACAGAAACCCGTTTATTACAAATTACTTATCAGTGCTCCCAAAGCCTCACTTGTGCAGTGAGGAGAATATGTTACACCATAGAAATATAGGTACATCCTGCCCATTGCAAGCTAACAGTACATCAAACACTGTTCCATTTCTTCCCAAAGTCCCACTACTATTCTGAGGGAGCAGAACACACAATTCTTAAACTAGCCTAGAATAAAATGTATTTTTTTGTATTATCTACTTATATCATAAAACAACATTTATACTGCTCTTCTATAGTTCAGTATGTGTGTTTTCCCCTGACCTTTATCTATTTTGGTAGATCAGCTTAGAAAAAAGAAGGGGGGGTACTGGAGAGATGGTATAGTAGTTAAAGGCTATGGCCTACAACCAAAGCATCAAAAAGGAGAGAGAGATACAATGAGGAAGGAAGGGAAGGAAGGAGAGGGAAGGGGAGGGCAAGAGGAAGGGAGCAAAGTACGGAAAGAAAGAAGCAGCAGAGGAAAGAAGGAAAGTGTTAGTGGAGAAAAATAATTCGACTAACAGCACTGTTAAGACAGACACTCCCTACACTCCTGTGCATGGAAGAAGGTAAACCTGGCATGCTGTTAAGGCAGCGCAAGGTAGCAAACTTTGGCAAGTGGCCCAGACTACTTAAGCACAGTTGACAAATTATAATGAAGGCCAAAGCTCCAAAGGCAGGAATCAGGCCTGTCTCTTTTCCCCTATCTCTCTCTCTCTCTCTCTCTCTCTCTCTCTCTCTCTCTCACACACACACACACACACACACACACACACACAAAGTCCATGTTTAAAATGAGATCATATTATGTAGTGGATAGGGCCAGATTCTGGAAAACTAAGGAACAATACAGCATGAAAAACAAAATTGTGAAAGTTTAGTTAAAATATGTAAAAATAGAGAGGAAAGAAAAATAAATGAATTTTGTTTTCAAAAAGGAACCTTGACAATTGTGGAATGATGTAAAAAGGAAAACTCCATAGTGAAACACAGGTACAAGGCAACCACATTCTAACTATGGAAAAAGAATGTCCTTGGTCTCTGTTAATTTACAACCAGGTATTGCCACGTGTACTATGTTTTACTGTGTTACATGCAGTGACTGGAGAAAGCAGAGCTGCTTCCAGGAGCACACAGACCAGCATAGGGACACATACAGGTGAGTGTGTCTGGCACAGGCCCCATTCCCTTTGCTCACCATCTGCCTCGTACCTCTGGTTCAAGAGGGTAATTCACTTAAGATTTGGGGGTGTCATAGTTTTTCTTTCCATTACTGTGAAAAAGCACTGACCCAAAGCAACTTGGAATGGAAAAAGTTTATTTCAGCTTTCACTTCCAAGGCACAGTCCCTCTTTGAGGGAATTCAAGCAAGAACTCAAGGCAGAAGCCTGGAGGCAGGAACTGATGCAGAGACCATGGAGCGACGCTGCTTAGTGGCTTGCTTCCCCAGGTTTATTCAGTTGCTTTTCTTGTACAGCCCAGGCCCTCCTGCCCAGGGATGGTACTGCCCTCCTACATCAATTAACAAGGAAGAAAATGCCCCACAAATATGGTATGGGCCAATCTCATGGAAGCAAGTCTTCAGTTGAGGCTCTCTCTTCCCAGCTGCTCTAGTTTGTGTCTGGTTGACAAAATTAATCAGCACAGGGGGTGTGGAGTGATAGGTGGCTTAGTGGATAAGGTGTATGCCTCCAAAGCCTGATGACTGGAGTCTGGATTCCCAGAACCCACATAAAAGCTGAGAGGACATGGTGGCCTTGCTGTGATCCCAGCACTTGTAATGGGAGATAAAGGGATGCCTGGGGCAAGCTGGCTAGATAGACTAGCCAGAATCACAAGCTCCAGGTTCAGCACAAGACCCTGTGTTCATTTATAAAGTGGAGAGAAATCAAGGAAGATACTGAACTTCAATTTCTGACTTCCACGTACACACACAACCATAAGCACATACTTGCACACACATGAACTTTATGTGTACATATATACACATGCAAATAATGAAATTCTGGAGTGTATCTAAGAGCTCTTATTCACTATTAGTCTAAATATACTCTTGAATGTCTTTAATTTCCTGTTGACACTATGTCACTCCAGAGTCCTTTAGTCAATTTCAATGACCTTAAGAAGAGATGCAGGCTTCATGGGATGTAAAGTGAGCAGCATGCCCTCTTGAAGACAAAGGTTATAAATTACAAATGTAAAATTAATACAGAAGTACTGTTTTAGGTGAGAGCAACTAATCGCCCACTAAAAAAAAAATTATTCCAAACCACACGTGAGGATGCATTAGAGTAACTATTTTTAACTTACCGCTTGAAAAACTTTTTGTAACTCTTTTTTTCCATATTTAAAGTTGTGCACTCTAATTACTTCTTCCTAATTGAATGGCATTGTAACTTCTTTTTCTGTAGAGAAAACAGAGCCATTTAATCTTTCCTCTGGCAGATATCCTGGAGATTCTTTTATTTTTTATTTATTTATTTATTTATTTATTTATTTATTTATTTATTTATTTGGTCTTTTTGAGACAGGGTCTCTCTGTAGCTCCAGCTGACCCAAATTCACTATGTAGACCAGGCTGGCCTTGAACTTGCTATATGGCTGGTGATGGCCTTGAACTCCTGAAGCCCTTCTACCCCCCAAGTATTCCCGGCTATTTTTTTAATTTAATAATCTATTACTATTGATGTCGTATAAATAATGTGTAATTGTTTTAAAATTGGGGAAAACTTTTACACATATCTATCTGATGTCATAGATATCAAGATAGATGATAGATAGACAGACAGATAATAGATGATAGATAGATAGATAGATAGATAGATAGATAGATAGATAGATGATAGATATGCATGGGCTATAAGTTTTGCTGCAAAGTGACTACACTGAGAATACTTATTTTGTTATACTTATTATTTTTCATTTTATGTATTGTAAGTGCACCTGTATCATGCAATGCCTGTGGGGGTCAGAGGAGGTCATCAGATCCCCTGAAGCTGGAGTTACAGATGGTTGGTTGTTACCCACCATGTGAGTACTGAGAACTAAACCCAGTTCCTCTGCAAGAGCTCTAAACCTGCCAAGCCATCTCTCCAGCCCTAGAGATTACATATTAAACTGAAGAAATTAACAGGGTATCTTCTTGTCAGTGTCTCCATGAAAAGAGGGGCAAGTGGATCCCCAGTTGTGACTTCGGTGTTCCTGGAATCCACCCACCCTGCTTCAAGACCATTATCACACAATTATGTATGAAAGCCACTACAGACCTTGTAAATGTATTCCAGTAATTCCATATTTACAGCGTCCCCAAATAAAGTAGTGTTTCTATGGCTACCACTCTGGCTGCATTCAACAAAAGCAGGAGCCTGATGACAAGGAACTGAGAGTGGAAGTCAGCCACAATTTTAACTAATTACAGTTAAAACATCTCCCATTTGCAAACTTTAAAAAACAACTGTCCAGATACTCACATTACTGGAGCCCTTTTCCAAAGCCCCTTAAGGCCAAGTCTCTGACTGGTAAACAGGCCTTAGAAATGCCTGTTTTCCCATTTGTTTCATCCAATGTCCTGACTATTTCCATTACAACATGGATACTTTTTATCAACTTCTCTGGGTTGAGGATGTGCAGAAAATGAGTCAGACTTACTGCTGAGTGTGTCGGAGAGAGTGACTTTCCAGAGGAGCTTGCAGGTTATTCAGCTGTGTGGGGAAAACCTGGCCTGAGGTAAGCAGCCATCATCTGGTAGGCTGGATCCTTGAATGGAATGGAATGGCAAAATGAAGCTATTCGCTCTTGCAAAAACCTTACCTTTCTTAGACAGCAGATTTTTCTGCTCTTGTCATCCATGGATATCAGACTCCTAATTCCTCAGCCTTTGAAAGGTAATTTGCATTCATGTTCTCGGGATGTGTTTAGGCCTTTGGCTTCAGAGTGGAGCTGCATCACTAGCCTGACTTCTTGTGGTTTCTGGCTTCTTGGATTACGTTTCCTTAGCTCTCCATGCTGCAGATGAACATTGTGAGACTATTCAGCTTCCTCATATGTTAGTCAATGTAATAAATCTCCTCTTTATTTAATTTTTCTAATTTATTTCTATTTTATGTATATGAGTATATTGCCTGCATGTGTGTGAATGCACCCATATCATACAACGCCCTCAGAGGTCAGAAAAGGGCGTTGGAGCTCTTGAAACTAGAGCTACTGACAATTGTTAGCTACCAAGTGGGTGCTGGGATTCGAGTCCAGGTCTTCTGTAAAAACAGTTACCTTAACTGCAGAACTATCTCTCCAGCCCATATATCCCCTCTTTAATATATACTATATTGGTTCTGTTTCTCCAGAGAGCATGTGATTAACACATCACATGAGCCAAACATCCTGTGGTTATTTGTGTGCATTAATCTCTCCCTCTCCCCTCCATCTCCCTAATTCTTCTATAGATCTCAAATCCTGAAAGTCATTCTAGATTTTTTCCTTGCCTTAACCCTTGATACAATAAATTAACAAGTTTTTCTAACTTCTGTATCTCTCAACTAGTTACCTAAATATAGCCACCAATAATAATTTGGGAATAAAATTCTCTAGCCAGAATTCTTGACTCTAGAACCATATATATCTTTCTATCTACAGGTTTTTGTCCTCAAAACCATTCTTTGTAAACTATCAAGGATAAAATACTAGAAATTCAATTTTGACAATGCCATACCTTGAATAAAAGTAACTCAGTAGCCTCACTGCCCTCAGGCAATGTTACTGTAGCACACAATCCGGGAAGACTGATTCTGCCTGTTTTGCCTTCCACCTTCCCATGCTCATCTTAGTCTTTAATATTCCAAACATCCACAACAGGAACCCAAAGTGTTCATAATTCTCTTCATACACAGTCAGGTTAAAACTCACATTCCCTTCCATCTAAAATAATGGTAGCCACTTGCTTCAACTCCTCACACTTATTTACTTCTTTATTTATTGTACTGGGGACAGAAGTTGGGCCTTACATATACTAGGCAATTACTCTACCACTGATCAAGCCTGTGTGTAATTTTAGTTTGAGCCAGGGTCTTTATAATTTACCCAGACTGACCTTGAACTCTGTATAGCCTAGGCAGGCCTCAGACTCACAGTCCTCCTTCCTCAGCCTCCAGACTAGTGGGACTACAGCATGTGCATGCCTGACTTAACCTATGTATTTTTCAAGATGTGACTTAAATGTCAGCTTATTTTGTAGATTTTTCTTAGGCAGAAGTGTGGAAGGAGTTTTGTTTCTTAGCTCACTTCTGGGTAGCTTTATATCTAAATGCACTTTGGAATTTTTTACTTTCCACACTAGAATGTCATATTTTTGTTTGAGACAGAGTCTCCATGTAGCCCCAGATGGCTGGAACTTTCTGTGTAGACCAGGCTGGCCTCCATCTACAGAGATCCACCTGCCTCTGCTTCCCAGATTCTGGGAATAAAGGCATGTGTCATCATGCCTGGCTAGACTGTAACATCTTTGAGTCTCCATTGTAGATTATAGTGCTTGAAAAATAAAAATGTGAATGAATGAAAATCAAAACGTGACGTTCAGTGGTACAGATGAACTCAGACTGCTAAAGATGTTCAGGGGAGGGGAAATGAATTGTGAATCATGTCATGAAGCAAGTGGCTTTCAAAGTGGCTCTTAAAAGATACTCACCATGATATAAGATGAAGGCATCATGCATTTCAAGAGAGAGATTTAATAGTCCATGACTAAAGATCAAAGAGCTTTGCTGCAAGAATGCATCAAAAATTAGCTTAATGAAGGAGAGCCTGGTAGAATAAATGAGAACACAATATTCTTTAACTCCTGACATGGATGATAGGCCTCAGAGGATAATCAAGAGGACTTAATTAGTTGAGCAAAAGAATTTCTTTGCCATTCAAATGGAAACATCTTCTCTTTTGTTCACAGAGAACACACAGGAATACCAGCATACAAATGTAGCTTTCTAGAAGAAAGAGTTTTTTGAAAAGATGCCAATAACTATATTGCAAATTTGACTAGTAATAGTCATGCTATTGTATGGCAAATTATTGCATGAATTTAAAAAATGATGTATAATTGACAAAAGAAAAGAGTATAAGGTAGCTGGTGAGTTCATCCTCTGGAATCCATGTAAAAGAGGGAAACAGAGAGTAGATCCCACAGAGTTAATCTCTGATATCCACGTGCCACCTTGGCATGCACATGCCCCCTTCCATACACTATATACATACTCCACACTGTTGGGGTCTCTCCCTCTCTTGGTGGGTCGTTGGCTACCGGTCCAAGAGGGCAGGGGGAGCAGAAGCGGTGAACAGAGTCAGGACTGCCAGTGAGCACGGAAGAAAGCCCTTCCAGGGAGGCTGGTTCCACGGCACAGTGAAACAGAAACAGCTCTAGATGCAGTGATATAGCTCCAGACTCAGTGAAACAGCTCCGTTTATTCAGTGGGAGAACTTGAGAAATTATAGTGTGGAGGCAGTAGCCAAAGCCTCAGCTGATAGGTGCTCATAGTATGCTTTATTTACCTGTGGTAGTGGGCAATGCCTGATTATCATATAGAAAAAACCTGGGGGTAGTTTTTACTCCAGGTAACTATGCCAAAAGGTCATGTTCCAAATAAGGTCAGGCATCCGTGCTTGGTGGCACTTTCCAGGTAAGCCAGGAAGAGAGCAGGAGGCCCCCTGCTGAAAAGGGGAGTCCTTCCATTTGGTGCCGAGCCCCTTAGGGCTATCTGGACATGAAGAACTACAACCCTAACAGCAGGGTTTCCCAACACCACACTTGATAATAAATAGTTTTAAAGACTCCTAAGTGTAGAGACATTAGGAACTGGGAAATGTTGGTAGATCAACAATTTTTGAATAAGGTCTTTATTATTTACTGTATGATACAACTGAATCATAACATAGAATCCTTTTAGAAGCCTAACAATTAAAGAAGAGAAATATTTTTTAAAAGATGAGCAATATGTTCAAGCCAGTAAAATATAAAAATATAATGTTTTTAAAAATAATAATATTTCAGAAAAGATAAGTCAAGGTATATCTGAATGTTAGGAGGAGAAAAGGCCTTTGAAATAAACAAACTAAAGTTAGCATAGACATAGACTTTCTGTCATGCAATGCAGATTCATATAGTGCCAAGGATTCCAGAGGAGGTAACTCAAGGCTCTGTTACAGGGAAAAACTAGGCTTTGTAGTGATGAGGTCACTAGGAGAAGCCCATGAGAATAAGAAAATTTAGATATCAACTCGAGAGTAACATCCAGGAACTATGAACATCTGAAGCAGGAAATTATAAGAATGCATTGTTCATGAGTATCAAAAGTCAACAAGTCTAGATCTACATAGGAAAAAGAATACACAGATGATTGTTAAACAGCCATTTCTGCATTTTTATTCTTTCCCTTTCTTATATTTTTTCCTTTCTCCATGTAGATCCATGTATCCACACATGTGCACAGTCCTTAGTTTTCAATTTTAAATATTTTTAATTTGTTTTCCTTGTAACTTATCTTCTAGAACTACTGTGAAGTCTCTCAGGTCTATATCTTTGCCAGCCTATTCCTGTGATATTTAGTGGTTTCTAAAGCCCCTGAAGTCTACGCCCTGCAACTTTTCTGTGTTCATTTGGTGTGCCTACACACCAACAGAAACAAACTTACTAACTTTTGCAAAGCTTTCATTAGGTTGCAGCCCCTTTGTTCCTACTATCTTTATTCAAAAACAGGGACACAAGGAATGCTTTAATTTTGTTTTTATTGCCATTGATTTAAAAAAAATGAAAGGAAGGGGAAAAGCAGTCCTGATTGCCTCCCAGAACTTGAAGATTTTACCCTATTGCTGAAGACAGGCATACTTTGGACTAAGGATTTGGAACAATGGAGCTGGAACTGACCTGGAAGCCACCTCCCCTGAAGACTAGTTCTCATAGCTTTGCAGAGCACTATGCAAGATGCTAAGGGAGAACATCAATTGATGGTCCAGCTTCAAGGCCTAATAACCAAATCAATGACCAGAACAGCAAACAACATTGGTGCAGTACTGGCACATTTGTCTTGGGGATAATCAACAGCTACCTAATTGGACTTAAAGCCCACTCAATAGGAGGAAACTCATGTGTGGTATTATAAACATAGCCAAATCCACATAGCCAGAGAGGTCATAGATCTTAGAGAAAACGCCAAGGCTGTCACATCCCTAGACAAATGTAATTTCTTACTATTTGCAAAATATGGATTCTTAAATTAATAGACAAGTATCCTAGTCACCACCCATCAAAGAAGCTTCTTTTTCAAGAGACAGAGATTTTCTCAGAGTTCTGCAACTGGTCACACACCAAGTGTCTGTGAATTGCCCAAGTCTAAGTGGGACATCTAGGATACGACCTCTATTCCTAAGGCTCACAGAACATAGAACAAGGGATGAAGAGAACACGAACACATCTTTTAGTTCTCATCAATGAAGATCCTTCATGCAACAGAGGCCCAGGAACTCAAAAGATCACAAATGGTCAAAACAGAGAGAATATGAGTCTCCAGAGTGTAGTTCCTTGGACAAGACTCCTATATTAAAATCCACCCATCCAGGTCTCAGGAACCATTGTGGAAGAGGGGGTGGAAAGATTGTAAGAGCCAAGGAAGAGATACATGACCATATGGAAATAATCCTACAGGCACCTGGAACCCATCTCATACAAACCTACAACAATGGTGTCAGCATGTACAAGACCCATGCAAACTTAATGTTTTACTAAATTTTCTCCTTCTCACCCTCTGGAAGACTGGCTCACAGTCACTGGGTCTCCGGTTCAGATGCTAGTTAATAAAACCAACCTAGCAGTTCTATTTGAATTTTGCATAGTTTATATGACATTTGGGAGGGGGTGGCTTACAGAGAAATGGCTTCTCATAACACATGATGGAGACCAGTAGTCTCCATCAGCTTTCCTGCACCATGCATTGCAGGAACGCCCTGCAGCAATTGCTCCCCTGAGCCCAGTTCCAAAAATGGCCGTTACTCCACCCCTTTTCCCAGGGTGCCCCACATCGCCCACCATTTTCAGAGGAATGAGTAATTTTCAGGCTACACTCAAGTGGACAAAAACCCAGCATAGAACTGTGGAAAAGAGCAGTAGGCCCCAATCTTATTTGAAGAATTATTGACAGCTGATTACTGCTGTGTGAGAAAGAACTGATCTTCTTAAATGGAGGGACTCTAGATAGACTGACTAGATAGATCTTAGTGAATGAACTTGCACTGAGGGACATCTGGGAAGACTAACTTTACATGATAGACCTTAACACAAATGACAGAATGTATGAACTCCGGTGGTGGTTTGGGGGGGGGCACTATGGGAGGGCGTCAATGGGGAATGGGATATAAAGGTGACTTTCTGCATGAAATACACAAAACCTCAATTCAATCAAATTTAAAAATTTAAAGACTTTAGAGAAATAAATGTAGGCATTGACAGTAGATGAAGCAATGAATGACAAAAACCAAAAGAATAAAATTGAAAATAAGGAAAAAATTACAAGAAATATGATATAAGTACATATACTAAGTGATTACTGATATATTGCTACATCAAAATCATTCATAAAAATGTTCACACATTGGGGCTGGAGAGATGGCTCAGTGGTTAAGAGCACTGACTGCTCTTGCAGAGGACCCAGGTTCTAGTCCCAGCACCCACAAGGCAACTACAAACTATCCTTAACTCCAGTTCCAGGGGAATCCAAAGTCCTCTTCTGACCTCTGCAGTATTGCACGACACAGGTGCATGCACATTCGGGCAGGTAATACACTCATACACATAAATTAAAAATAATAAATTTTTTAATTCACACAATTTAACAGTTATATTGATGTTATCAGGTAAGAACCATTATTATCTTAGCTTTTCACTTGAAGAATCAGTAACTGATTCTTCTGAGAGAAGTTAATTTACCAAAGCTCAAACAGGCTGTACATCAAGCACAGTTTGAGCCTTCTACTCCAGTCTCTGCTTTCAGCTGCAAGGCTGCCCTGTCTTTGCCTGATCATTGTCTTTTTAAACTCCACCCAAAATTAAAAAATAAAAAATCAAGGATTTATTTTCAGTAATGTTATTGTGATCTCACTGTTTTATATACTTTGCTAAAAATAGTATTTAAAATTTAAATCTAGAAACATTTAAATCTGTGATTTATATGATGAATATATTTGTCTAGAAAACATTCATATACATAAACATATTTAGTGTCACACATTTATCCAAGAGGAATTGCCTCACAGAAAGATAAGGAGAAGAAAGAGAAGAGGGGGCGGCATATCGGACACTGGAGACTGCTTCGCTAACAATATTTGACTCCTCACCTGGACCCACCATGTAACTGAAAGCAGGATGAGATCCTGGTGTGTCCACCTTCATTTCGCATCTATTTTCTTTACTTCGGGTCACTTGCTTGCCTCTGTACAGCATTTTGAATATTATGGGGTGCCTACACAGAAACTGATGGCCCTAACTTAGCTCATTCTTCTCTAAGGCTGGAGACACAAGGGGACAGTAACTCAGCATCTTACTATCATCTTCTTCAATGTCCTGTTCAGACATTGCATGGTCTTAACTGAAATCACCTTCAATCCCAGAAATTACAGACCACCCCCCCCCAGATGAGGGCCATTACATTTGATGGCAAGGCTGCACTTTGGATCACATCTAATCTCCTGAGAACCAGTTCTCAAGAAATGAGGACTTCTTTGGGCCGCCTAGCAGGACTAGAATTGAGACAGTTGTTAAACAGACCACACTTTGGCCAGAGTTGCTTAATTACCAATATCTCTTCCTTTATACCTAAACCTCATATCAGTAACCAGAAGATGAACATAGGATCACTTGACTCTTCTATCTGCTCTTCCAAATGCAGCCATATTAATTGAATCTCTTTTCTGCCTTTCACCACGACAGATTTCTTTAATTGGTGTATTGGGATGGACCAAGCCAACTTGTTAGAGGTCCCAGAGCCTTAGCATTTACCTTAAAACTCTGGTTAAAGGAAGAAAATCAGGAAATGAAGGAGGGATGTAAAGTGAGGAAAGGGAAGAA
The DNA here is from genome assembly GCF_000622305.1 of Nannospalax galili. Taxonomy (NCBI): domain Eukaryota; kingdom Metazoa; phylum Chordata; class Mammalia; order Rodentia; family Spalacidae; genus Nannospalax; species Nannospalax galili. The sequence continues at coordinate 1,597,333 of NW_008360312.1, forward strand.
TGAACGAAAGAGAGAAAACACTGGGGAAAAGAAAGGAGGGAGGGAAAGGGGAGCATTAAAAGGAAAGGACGAAGCGGAAGAGTAGTGAATTATTAAATACTACATGCAAGTAGTAAAACTGTGTAAAGAAAAAGGTAAATGTAACAGAACGCTTCAAGAAAAGAAATCAAGCTCAGAATCACAGCAGATTGAAAACATACCATCTACATAGGACTGTGTAGCATGTAATGTATTTGGATATGGAGTACATCAAAAATATAATTGATGATAAACACAAAGATGTAGGAATAACAAATAAATAAAATCACTAGACAACTCACCTTTTGCTGTTTCTAGTTTTCATAAAACTCTTAATGCTCCACACAAACATGTTGGCCCATACCTTTGAAAATTTTTCAGTCAGGAGTTCCTATCTCTTCCTTCAATTAAAATGTGTCCTGACTGCAGGGATAGGTCTCCCAGGAAGGCTAAGGCCCACTTCTAGGTATGTTTTCTGTAGCCTTGACTGTGGCTTCCATTTGTCATTTAAAAAACTATGAATTATCTGTAGCTGTTTTACTTTGACTCGGGATATAGGTTGTAGTAGTGTTTACCACAAATACAGTTTTTGAGAAAGGGAGGAAGGATGGAAAGCTACTTTATAGTTTTCTTAAAAGTGCTGAGCAGCACAGTCTGAATCTGCAATGGACTGGAAAAAGATGATAAGCCTTGAAGGAAATGCAAAGGAGAAGCAGGAAAAGAAACCATACAAGGCATGGGAAGGGATCCCCTCAGAGGTTGACTCAGGCAGAGAGCTTGGAAAACTTTGTATTTTTAGTATCAGTTTCTATTATGTCATAAACTGAAACTTCAAATATGGCATACTTAAATACAGCTTGGAATTTTAAAAAATTGTTTTCTAATTCTAAACCATTCTAAACCTGGGTATTTTATTGTAAGGAGGTTTTTATCTTTTTTCTTTTAAAGGTCTAAACACACCCATATCAAGACGTTCTTTAAGAAAGCACAAAATGACCCTTTGGCCCTGTTTGACATGTAGAGAATCCCAAGGAAGGCAGATGTTTTTACCCAGGCATGAGGAAAGGTATAAAGGATGAATCAAAGGCAGTTTTAGGCCTGAGTTCCTTTCACCAGATTAAAAAGTTTCTGCAAGAAAAGAGTAAGAAATTCCCACAGCAAAGCATTCTGAGAGGAGAAAATCCTGACTTTTTGTTGTTTTATTTTGACTTTAAGCTTAGTAACCAAAAACTCCAGCTCTATGTCACATTCTTTATTCACTTCAAGATATACCAACTTTTAAAGAAATACTGAGAAAGAAAATGTTTTCCCAAGAGTAAATAATTCTTATACTTTTGGGTCTGTACTGCCTTATCATTGATTTTTGTGATCCTTTTCTTTTCCTTAAAGATTTATAGGGATGTTATTTTATACACTTTTCTTTTATCTTTTAAGCCAAGTTCTATGAATAAACAAAAATATTCTGTAATTCAAATTATTTCCCCAAAGGGAATAGTAATACTATTTATATTAATTCATTCTCTATTTCTTCCCTCATCCCAGCTGCTTTCCTTTGACAGTTATCTTTGTATTCAACTACCAAATGTCATTACTGGGAGTAGTTTCTTTTGGAGTTGAGCTAAGTCCCTGTTAGCTGAAGCTTCTGTGAGTGAGAAGCAGTATTGAGTGCATAGTGCATTTACTTTAGTGTACGAGTATATTGCCTGCATGTCTAGTAAGTCTACCTGTTTTCTGCAGTGCCCTCAGAGGTCAGAACTGAATTCCCCTGGAGTTATAGACAGTTGTTATCTGCTATGTGGGTGTTGGGAAACAAACCTAGGTTCTCTGCAAGAGCAGTCAGTGCTCTTAACCACTGAATCATCTCTCCAGCCCCATAAAACCAGTTTAAATGTGAAAAGAACTTAGAACTTTGTGTTAACTTATTACCATTTTTCTTCTCTTAATGCATTTCCTTGCTGGATGGTTAACAACCGACAGGAAGTCAAAAGCGTTGTTCACATCATATGTTTTCAAGATTTTCACAGAATGATGGTCAGATTCAAATTGCAGAAGCTTGCCAGCTTAACACTAATATCATCTTGTGCCAGAAACATGAATGTTGTCTTGGCTCATCTGAAGACCCTATGTTGATTTTGTATCTGGGTTTAGTGGGGGAAAAATATGTGATGTGTAAGGTATCACTGAAGCTTGCATGGGATCTTTCATCACAGGGGAATCCCAGGTCTCTGTTTTTATTGAACAAACGCAGAGACAAAGTGACCTAACTCTTTCAAGTAATCTCCTAATTTGGATTTCACTTTAGGATGTAAACTTCACTGAGATACACTGGTCAAGTAATATGGTATTAGCAACAATGTTTATTGACTCCAAGTACCTTTTCTCTTTTCAGTGATAAGCTCAACTTTCTCCATCAAGCACATACAACAGGGCTAAAGGACTACTTATCCCCATGAAATGTCTGTTTTGATTGTGAAGAAGTTTCTTCTGAATCATCCCTCTGAAACACATTAATGCTTTTTAAACCACATTAGAAAGTAATAGTCTACTTTTCACTCTGTGTCTTCTGGCATGTTATTCTGGGAAAAAAAAACAACAAAGAAATACATACACACACACACACACACACACACACATGTGTAGTTTCTGTTATGACTTACATCACTGTGGGAGGATTACTCCAGGTCTGTCGACAGTAATAATATGCAACATATTCAGACTCCAGGCTGCTAATGGTCAGAGAACATTTGGTTCCAGATCCACTGCCAATGAACCTCAAAGGAATTCCAGTTACCAAATTGGAAGCATCATAGATAAGAAGCTTAGTAGATTTTCCTGGTTTCTGCTGCTACCAAGATAACCACTTCACACACACACACACACACCAACAAAGTAAAGCCCTCCCCCCAAATCAAACAAATAAAAGTATAAGTCAAAAGAACCAAAGCCCTGTCCTTGTATTCAACCATTGCGATTTGCTCTTGGTGAAATTCCGGAGAGTGATTACGTTGAGACTCTGCCATCAGAACCCGAAAAATTCATAGGATATTTTATGGATTAAAAACAAGTAATGGCTTGCGGAGATGGCTCAGTGGATCACGTGTTTTCCCCCACAAGCATAGGACTGGAGTTCATCTCTTGAACTCATGTAAATGTTGGCTGGAAACTGACCTAAATTGCAGCACACAGGAGGTAGAGACAGGGAATTCCCCAAAGTCTAGCTGGCTAGACTAGTGAAATTGATAAGTTCTGATGCAAGTGAGATATCCTGCTTCAACATCTAAGTAGACAGTGATTAAGGGAGATACCTGACCTCAACTTCTGGCCTACATGCTTATGTGCACATCTGTATGTGCGCCTACACATGTGAGAACACACATACACAAATATACACCATTTATATACACACAAAAAAGACACCAAATAACATTAGTAGTTAAAATAAATTAATAAAAGATTATCTATACATTTAAGATCCAGTAATACATGAAACTTGCTATTTCCAAAAAGAAATTATTATATGCAAAACATATTCTAGAAAATGTTATGAGAGACTTTTCTCTCTGAAGTGAGGTGAACAGTTTGCTGTACTGTTTTTAAACTTACCTTGTCAGCTGATTACTGAGGTACTAATGGTAATTCTGAGGTGTTTTATATATTCCAAGTTTTTCATAAAATGATTTTCTGTTAGATTCAAACTCAAAAAAGTTTGGCAACTTGGCACGTAGACTGCCATATTCAAAATTGAAATTTCCTATTTCCAGTAGGAAGTACAAGTTATTAGCCAAGGTCAAGACACATTGTAAAGCTCCTCCACTGATTTGTTTCCCTGGATCCTTGTGCTTCCCACTCTCCCACAACTTTGCACACAGGCCCCAGGCTAACAGATGCCCTCCCTCCCTGTTGCCTGCCAGGAATCAGAAAGACAGTCTGACTACAGGTGCAGTTCCAATATGGGTTACCCATCAATCACCTAACAGAGAACCTCCTCCTTCCTCCAAAACCTGTTAGGGACCTTCCACTTTGCCCCATAGGCCTGAACTGTCCTCAAAACTTCTCCATCACTCTCTATGGCAATAAAACTCTTCTAATAAATCTATCCAAAAGGACAATCTGCCTCAGAGTCCCTCCTTTATCCCAAACTTGAAATCTTTTAGAAGCGACTGGATTATGCAGATTCTTGATAGAAGCATATGAAGTAAACGAATGAGTAACTACCCATAAAATACAGCTGTATCCAGGACCATGCCTTTAAATGTTAAGACTCTCATAAGCTACAATCAATGCTTCTGTCAGAATATTTCTAAGTGTATACTAGAGTGTATAGAAACTTCTCAACCATAACACAGCAAAGCTAAAATCATTTTTCTTAAATCTACAATTCATTCTTAGTTCTAGGAAATACAAAATAATGTCCAAGATCAAGTGGAAGAAGGAGGAGGTGGCATTAAATGTTGTGTTAAAATGTGGTTTGTGGTAACATTTGTCATGAATTTGTATCATCTTATCTTTGTCAAAAAGTTACTTGATCTCAGACTCCAGACAGTCTGAATAGACACAGTAGATGGACCACAGTAGATGGACTTGCACCGGGGAACGGCTGGGGACATTGACAAAACAGTGGGCAGTAACTGGGATGACAGAGATGACAGCATATATGGGCTTCAGTGGGGGGGGGTATTGGAGGGTGCCAGTGGGAATGGGAATATAAAGATGAGTAAGATTGCTTGAGCTGTTCTGTATGAAATACAAAAAAAATCAGCAATTTTTTTAAGTGACTTGAATAATTTATAATAATCCCTTGTTTTCCAGGGAGGAATGATCTCATAAATATGCCACTTTAGATGAAAAATAAAAAACTGTCAGAAGAGTAATTTGTCCCTAAAATCTACACTGTTCCTTGTTTCAGAAGTGCTCTGGTGAAGCAGGGATCTGGCTTACTCTATAGGAGATGTGTTTAGCATTCCAGTTGCTATCCAGCTTGAAAGGACTATGTGTTTTGCATTACATTGTTCAAACCAAAGAAACATCTAAATACTGCAATAAAAGTATCAAATAATAATAACAGGATAATTTATAAAGAGCTGTTATAAATTAATCTCTCACCTCAACAAAGTCTGAGCAGATGATTAAGAAAGGCCCAGGAAGGAAAAGGACCTGTAAATTGTAACTTCCCATGATAATAAGGGCTGTATTAATTTGAAACAGTCTGCTGGGAAGTTTTTAAAGTGGTTTGGGTTGTGGGTTTGTTTTGTTTTTGTTTTTGTTTTTTGTTTGTTTGGTTGGTTGTTTTTTTTAATGTTTGGGATGCTTCCTGTTTGGACCACAATTTAACTTTTGGAAATTTAGTGTACGTATGTGTCCTAGTTTGTCTCTCCATTACTGTAACAAAATACTCTGACCAATTTCAACTTGGGAAGGAAAAGAATTATTCAGCTTACATCTCCCAGGTCACAGTTCATCAGGGAGCCCAAGGCAGGAACTCAGGGCAAGAGCTTGGAGGTAGAAGCTGGAGCGCAGGCTGTGGAGGAACTTTGCTTACTGGCTTGCTCCCTTGGCCCCTGCTCAGCCTACTTTCTTATGCAACTCCAGCCCACCTGCCCAGGGGTGGCACCACCCACAGTGGGCTGGGCCCTCCCACATCACTCAACAATCAAGAAGATGCCCCACAGACATGGCCACAGGCCAGTTCAATGAAGGAAATTCCTCAGTTCAGGCTCCCTCAACCCAGGTGTGTCAAGTCGACACTAAAGCTATCCAGCACAGTATGATATGTAAAATGAGGGTTTGTATTTGCTCCAAGACATAAGGTTAAAAAAGGGAGAAATATTGGTTGTGGAGTTTCTGTTCCCCTTCATCTTAGGCAGCACTAAAATAACAGTTTTTAAAGCATGGGTGACTGAACACTGTCCCCCAACATCTTATTTCATTGATCTGACTATGGCCTAGGCACCAAGGCCTTTAAAAGTTTTCCCAAGTAATTCTAAGTGCAGCCAATTTTGAGAATTGCTGATCCAAAGAAAGTGGGAAGAAAGATGCAAGGAATATCCAGCAATGAAAGGTCCTGTTCATAAAAGAAAATCAGTTAAACCAGTCTCATTTTCCTGTGCTCACGTAGGGAGTAAAGTAACAGAGTCGCAGTAAGAGCAGGATTTCCATGCCTATTAAAGCTGTCTATTCAATTTTAATTCACTCAGCTTAAATAGCCACTAAATAATCTATTATCTTCAAAGAGCTGCTCTACATTCATAGGACAATCAACAATGAATAAGATCTGTCTCCATGTTCAAACAACTCACGAACAGGTAAAATGTTCCCTGAGTTAGCTGGAGTCACAAGATGCAAATAATCCGCATCTGATGAGGAAGCCAAGAGCTACCGGAATAATAAATGGATTTCCCATAAATTCTATCATGTTAAGAGGTTGGAAGATGGGGAGATGAGAAGTTCTAATTTTCCAACACTGAATTTGAAATTTGAAATAGTTGATCAAATGTCTGCACATTTCACTGGACTCAACCTGTGGAAGTGCTTGCGAGGTGTCGATTAGATCTTTCTAAAATTCATATTTATTTGTTTTTTTGTTGGGAGGGGGAGAGCATATGCCACAGGATACATATGGAGGTCAGAAGAAAATCTGTGGGAGTCTCTTCTCTCCTTCTACCATGTGGGACCAGATGATGGAACACTGGTTGTCAAACTTGATAATAAGCACCTTTACCCCTTGAGCCATCTCATCAGCCTTAAACCCGCTAGTTTAGAAGCTAATTAAAAATAAACCAAGAGGGAGCTGGAGAGATGGTGCAGTGGTTAAGAGCACTGACTGCTCTTGTAGAGGACCTGGGTTCGATTTCCAGCACCTACATGGCAGCTACGAACCATCCTTAACTCCAGTTCCAGGGGAATCCGAAGGCCTCTTCTGACCTCCACGGCATTGCAAGATGTAGGTGCAGTCACATACATGCTGGCAATGCATTCATACACATAAAATAAAAACAATAAAGTATTTTTTAAAAATACACCAAGAAAAGGAATTTGAACAGAGGTATCCTGTGTGGATGGTCAGTGATGCTTCCAGAAGACATGAGTTATTAGTCAAGGAGTCCCCAGAGACATCCAAACAACACTAGCTATTATCATTGCTCTTGGATGTCCACCATAAATAGATGATAAGACCCTCTTGCTAAAGGCAACACACATTTTGGTTGCAGGTATAGAAAAAATCCATATCAAACTAACCAGGAAAGTTTCTCCATGCTGACTAGCTTTCATACTGGAAGGTGCTATGCAGGCTGCTAACGGTTACTTTAGAGGCAAGATGTGCTCTCTGGTGCTATAGTTGGGGATAATCAACCACTTTATGATTGGAATTGAGGCCTGCTCTTCAGCAGGGAATTAATGCCTGGTACAGTAAACCTGGTCAAAAGCCCATGCCTAGGGAGGTCATAAGGCCCTAGAGAGGAACCTACTTTTGTGGTTTTGTTAATTGGTCATGGTGTTAAACACCTTGTAAATACTCATGATGATACCCATACATTAGTGCTGCTCTCAACCTTCCTCAGAGAAATTTCTTTTTTGCAGTTGGTAGTAGTTAATGCAGAAAATCATAACTGCTCAAAGTTCTGGGAATAGGTGCCCAGTCATAGATGGGACTTGTATGTCAACCTCCCCTCAACCTCCACAAGGCTCAGGATGCATCACAGTTATGTAACATAACCTGGTAAATTATTTTGTCCACATATAAGGGATGAAGGGTACAGGCATGCTCATCAGGGGGCAGGACACTTAAGGATTAAATCAGAATTCTGCACATAGCAAAGACTTGATATTCTATGGACTCATGAGACAATTTTGATCTGCACAATATCTTCTCCCAAAGACACATTGTTGAGTCCTAAAATCATTTTATTTTTCTTTATTCCATCTTTTCCTACACATTTCTATCCGGTAAAATGAAATATGTGATAGACTAACTTGGCCTTAAAATGAGAGCTATTGGGACTGGAGAGATGGCTCAATAGTAGTTCAGAGAACTGGTTGCTCTCACAGAGGACCCAGGTTCCATTCCCAGAACACACATGGTGAATAACACGCACCCATAACTCCAGTTCCAGGGGAATCTGACATCTGACCTCCACGGGTACTGTACAATACAGATGCACTTACATAATGCAGGCAATACACTCACACACATGGAATAAAAATAATAAATAAAATATTTAAAAAATAAAATGACACATTTTTAAGACGTGACTAGCTGGAAAAGGCCTAGATGTATATTACTGTTACCATAAGTCATTTGAACTTAGCATCACGCATGAGCTAATATATATGTTGAAATTCTTTGCTAGTTTAAAGAAATTTTTAAACAAAACCCTCCAAATTCTAAACATAAAGTTAGAACATTAATCTGATCAAAGGGCCAAAGAGTTTTTAATTCTGTTACCAGAAACATTTTTCTTCTGTGGTCAAATATATGGTATTTTCCTAAGAGTTGGGGAGTGAAAAATGTTTAAAGGTTTATAAGCTGAAGAAGTTTAGATAGTAGTTTGAATCTTTGGCAACGTCTCTTCTTGGCCAGATACAAGCTAGGGCACAAAATTTAGGTCAGGTCCAAGCTCTATTGTGCTGATATCAATAAATATGTTGTGGAGACAATTTCACCCAAGGCAAGAGCAAGATGAAAACAATTGACTACTTTGACTCTGTGTGTCTGTTTTCTTGTTCATGAAGGGTTCTATGACATGGGAGTAATCAAATGTTCCAAAAGAACACAATGAGATAGAATAGGCTTGGATCAAGAGAGAGGACGTCGGTGAACAACAACACTGATGATTGGAGGACATCTGTACAGTTTCTCATAGAAAGGTTTCCAGGAGCTAACCCTGAGGAAACCAAAGGACAGAGGGGAAAGGACCATAACTCGGGGAAGATTCCTATGAAGCGAGCCAGTGCGGAATCACAGTGGTGTTCCATGCCTCATCAGCTGGATCTGGGTTTGCTCTTCTCCAGCAGCCAGTGTGGCTTTTTTTCTGCACATTTTTCTTTCAGTGGGTGACTTATGTATACACACATGCACTCCACTCTGGTTTCACTTCTTAGGTTTTTTTTTCAGAGACTCTGGTTTGGAAAAAATGTAGAGCAATCATATCTCCCATGTATGAACAGCCTTGATGTTTTCCCCCACTGCTACATGAAGGGACTCAAGACTCAAGTAATTGACAGAAACACATTATTGGACCCAATGCTTTTGCTCATTCTTCTAGCAGAGAAAGGCAAGCACAGCACATAGTGTGAGGCTTTACTCTTAGTATTTAAGAAACAGATTTGTGGTTCAAATCTATAGTGATATGCAAGTATGCATGTGTGAGAGAGAAATGCTTTTCTCTAATATATGTTGACTGTGTAATTATGACACATTAATTAAAACTGCACATACCAATGTCTGATTTATACAATAAGGATAATACCTCTATGCTGTAAAGTTATTACAGAAAAGACCACCACGATGCACCTCAGATAGCATCTTTCAGCAGCTATTTTTACCGCCATTATACTCATGTTAGCATTAGGAAGGCTCTTTATCCCAACTGGACAGCTAAGTCACTCCTGCCCATTCATCAGCTGCAGAATCTTCCTGGAGGCTCCTGATCTAAGCACTGCTGTTTAATCTCCACAGTGTTGATACAAATCAACAGTGTCAGAGAGAAAAAGTTAATAGCAGAATTATCCTCTAAGGCAGAGCTGTGAGGGGAGATAAACAGATTAAGCTTATCTGACCTTTCATTCTTTTTTAAAGATAAAAAATAGTGAGCAAAATTTATCTGAAGGATTGCAGAATTATTAATTGTCTTACACCTTTTTATTTAATCTAAATACATCAATGTATAAAATAATCAATCAATAAATGTTGCCATTTTTGAACAATATTTCCATATCTTTAAAACAAGTATTTGAGTGGAATGTCTTTGGGACTTTGAGTTAAGAAGGTTCCTTTAGTTACAAACTGTAAAAGAAAGAAAGACGGCATCTGCGGCTAAAGGCAAACGCAGGCTGACTCTAAGTTCCTGACTTTCCTTCTGTGTCCTTGCTCAAAGGGCTCCAGCACGCGGGTGCAGCCCATTCAGAAAACGGTTTTCTCCCTTGTCCCACCTACACTTGCCCTTTGTTCAGAAAGATTCTCTAGTTTCTTCTGTGCTCAGCAAACTCCAGGAGTTCCCACTTTACCTGCTGCAGGAGCCCATGGGGGCAATTCTCTAGTTAGAAAGGGGAGTAATTTTTGGCAGGAATTAGTCCTCACATCTCCCTGCTTTTGAATCCCTGTTCACGGTGACCAAATTGGCCTTGGTAACCCAGAAAAGGCTAGTTCTAAGTGTTGGACATGGAAAATGTGTAAAGCAAAGACTAATTTTTTTCTTTCTTGTCTTTTGAAACAGGGTCTCCTTGTAGCCCCAGCTGGCCTGGAACTTGCTACACAGACCAAGCTGGTCTGGATCTCACAGAGATCTGCCTGCCTTTGCCTCCCAAATGCTAGAATTAAAGATGTGTGCTACCAGGCCTGACACTAAAGATTGTTTAAAAAATGAAAAACAGAACTGTTGATCCCCTTCTCAGACGGCTTTAATTCAGTTTTTCAGTGATAGATGGATCAGTCCCCATCTACATGGAGAGAAGGACATAAACTAGGTTTTGAGGACTTACCAATTCACCTGAAGCAGAGAAGTACAATTAGCTGATGAAAAAGTGTAAAAAAAAAAAAAAGCCTCCAAGTGTAGGGACTTCTATGCACTACCTTCAAAACAATGTCAAAAATCCAGCTACACATTTCAAATTATTTAAGGCTGTCCTTGCTATCACTTAAATATGCCACTTTTGATACTATCATATGCAATTGATCTACCTTCAATATTGTTTTCCCTGACTTCACATTAAAAAAATGTACCATAAATTTATTTATAAATAATTACACTAAAACAGGATGGTAAATAGAGATAGTCCTGTTTGTGCACATTTTGCTAATATTCTGAAATATACATAAGTTAATTCACTGGGCACATTAACCATGTAAGTCATTAGAGCTCTAATTTAACTCTAATATTTAAATAATCATTGTTGGAATTTATTGTCCTCCAAGTGCTAAGACATTAAATAATGAAGTTCCCTTATGCCTCACCACACCTGTCACCATTTCCATTTAGTACAAGATGTTTTCATCAACCAATCTTACAACCAATATATTACAAGTCACGGCAAAGGAGACTTCTTTAAAATGACCTTGCCTCAAAGGACTTCAGCAAGTTTCATTTTATATTTGGTTAAAAATTTACAGCCAATTTTGAAAAAGATGCATCTTAGCTCAGAAAATTGTTATTGAATATGTCAATGCTGTTGTAATGAAATGCTTCTTCTAAGTATGTGCTTATTAAATAAATAATAAACTGGGAAAAAACAGCATTCATTTCTTTCTAAAAAAGTTATTGATATAGAAAATATCTGACTTACAACTTAGTTTAAATTTGTCATCAAGAAAATAGAGGTAGGACAAGAAGATAGCTGCAGCAGCTAAGATCACCCCCTGCTCATCCAGAGAGCCAGAGTTTGGTTCCCAGCGTCCACACCAGACCAGCAGCTCACAACTGCCCACAACCTCAGCTCCAGGGGGTTTGAGGCCTCTAGGTTCTTGGGTTCCTGCACTCACATGCACATACCCACACATATGTACATATAATTAAAAATAATAAAAATCTTTTTTTTAAGAAGTAATTAAAAAGACAATAGAAAATCGATATCTGAGGCTGGAGAGAGATGGTTCAGTGGATAAACTGTCTACCACAAAAGCACAGGGACTTGAGTTTGAACCCCAGCACTCAATTGAACATGGTGGTACATGTCTGTAATCCCAGCAGAGACAGGAGGGGTAGAGACAGGAGGATTCTTACAGTTCATCAGCCAGCCAGTCTAGTTGAGTTGATGAACTCCAGACTCAATGAGACACTGACTCAAAAAATAAAGTGGAGAATGACTGTGGGGGACATCTACACCAACACACACACACACACACATGCACACACACATAGGAAATAATGCCTACAATTGTAAAATAAGTTTGGTTATATTCACACAAATACAAATTAAATAATTGAAATTGTAAGTATGTATGAGCACTGTTTCATAATTTGTATGACATCAATATATATTTACTTTTTAATTAAAACATGGTGTCGGCATACACAAGTCCCATGCAAACTCAGGCAGACAAAAACCCAGCGTGGAAGTGGGGAAATAAACAGCAGACCCCAATCTTAGCTGAAGAAATATTGAAAACTGATCACTGCTAGGTATGGAACAGTTGATCTTAAAGCATGGGACTCTTAATAGGCTGACTAGACCTCAATGGATGGACTGCCACTGGGGAATGTCTGGGGACGCTGACTTGACACAGTGGGCCTTAACATGGATGGCAGAGTATATGGGTTCCAGTGGGAGGCTATGGGATGGTGCTGACAGGGACAGAGGCATAAAGATGATTAAGGTTATTTGAGATATTCTCTATAAAATACACAAAAATTCAATTAAAAATTCATACATACTACTATTAATAATACTTTTATCTAACTTTGTCTTGATGGCCAAAGTTTCTTTTTAACAGTTAATGAGATGAAAAAGAATTTAACAATAACTCTAGCAGAAAATCTGTTTAATGTTCATTGGCTGATTTATATGAACTTTCCTTTTATATTTATTATACTCTAACCAAAATGCTGCACAGCATGTTAATTTTTCTTGGCAAGAGAAGAGTTGCCAGCAGCTTGTTTTTATGAATAAGCCTTCTGATGTATGTTCACACCAAAATGCTCTTTAGGTTTAATCTACATCTTCAGAGAACAATTCGTATTCTTCCACCTCCTTTCTTAGCAGGGAGCAAACTTGGGCCAAGCGATGTATTTTACTGTTGTTCAACCTGAGCCAGGTTTCTGTATTCAGCGTATTTTCCACAATGTGTCATTTATGCTTAAAAACATTGAGTACCATCAGTTTTCCTTACGTAAAAACCCAACTGCCTATTGCTTCCAGCCTCTGTGATTTATTCATGCAAAATTCATACAGCAAAAATGTGCTTTTTCAACTACAGATTTCTATTAAAAACAAATTATAAATAAGACTCTGGAATGCAATTTCATTTTTTGCATAAGCACTATAATTCAGTGTGTAAATAGATATTTTTTAGAGATTATCAATTTTAGAAACTTAAAATTGAACTTTGAAGATTAAATCCAACCTCTCATATAACTTAAGGAACTTTTCAATAATACCTCTGACAAACAATCCATTTATATTATACTTTCTTTTAAAAGCAATGAAAACACTTTTATATACATAATGGATTTTATTCCCTGCATTCCAATGTTTTATTAACACATGACTACGGCTGTTGAGCATTACATTTTGAGGGATTTGTGGTGGGTGAAAAGAAGAAAGGAACTGAAACTTAAACTTCTGCCTCCACACTGCTTCAGCACCAGCCTGCCAGAAGAAGGCAGAGACCTGCCTCCGGTGGCACAATAGGCATGTTTTTGTAATCAATTCCTGCTTCTCTTAGAGAAAAAAAAAGTGAATTACTTTGAGAAAACAGATGACCAAAATATATATAAGTAAATCTGTTATTTTGCTTAGAAAATCACGTCCGTGATCACAACATCATCAGCATGAAGTTGTACAGGACACTATCCTCAGAGGTCATATTACTGCAGGAAAAATCCTGCAGAACCCCTCTCCACCATCTGACCTATAAATTCAACTCAGTGATGTGTTGGCATTAGTTATATGATCCGACTTTTAATCACAACTTGATGGCTTATTTGTGGTTCATGCATCCCAGCATGTCTTATGTTTCCATTTACATGCATGTAAAATTTTGTAAACCCTTTAAAATTTTATAAAGAACCCACTTTGTGTATTTTGTGAAAGACACTGGAAATACAATGCAATAAACCTAAACGTGATATAACCATTTGCAAAACATTTTAGAAAAATAAATCTTCTATCCAGAATCACATAATCTTCTCTTTAGAATTTTGCTTTTATGATCAAAAGAAAATCATCTTTTTGCTATGACAAAGGAAATGGGAAGTTCCAGAGGGTTAATAATTCTTTGGGATTCAAGATCTTACAGTGCTGTATATTTAGTTACCTTCACAAGGTGTTTTCCTTAAAATATATTTGGTTTATCATTTGTTTATGGAAGGGGGAGGAGATTAGAATTACATCAATGCTTTAGGAAAACAAAATAACACCAATATCCACCTGCATAAATTATATTTTGAGACTATGGCAATAAATTGAAAAATCAAAAGATGATCTAAAGGACTTATGTACATATTTAGATGTGCAAAAATTATTAAAAAGATTAGTCACAAGCCTAAAAATATAATTTCATATCTAGCATTTCATTTATTTACTTGAAGATTCTCTTTATTTTAAATATACTATTTATTATTTTTATTTTATGTGTATGCATGTATTGCCTGCATCTAGGTAAGTGCACCACGTAGTGCAATGCTCACGGAAGACAGAAGAGGCTCTCGGATCCCCTGGAACTGGCATTATGGACAGTTGTTAGTTACCATGTGGGTGCTGGGATTCAAACCCAGGTCTTCTGCAAGAACAGTCAGTGTTCTTAACCACTGAGCCATCTCTCTAGCCCCTGAAGATTCTTTATTATTCATTATAAATTTAAATAATTTTAACACTAGTAATTAAATTAAAATAATCATATAACAAAATTCTATATTAGGTTATATATATATTAAATCCTAGAAATTAATATTTAATTAATCATCATTTATTATTATGTGGAAAAACAGCATATAAATATACCCAATGATTCTTTTATTATTGTATGTTATTTTAATAGAATCTTTAATGGGGAAGGTGTCTAATGCTGTTGTGACTGTCACTGTGAGCGCTGCCTGATCAGTGAAGCACCTGAGATCCAGACTTGGGAGATTGTCTCCACAGCATCTCAGGCTTTGCTACCTCAATTTGGGACTCTTTCCTGCAAGAGTGTCTGGCCTGGAACTTGAGTGGCATGGACTCAATGGTAGCTCAGCCAATGATATGGCCAAATAAATGGACTCCCCGTGTATCCAAACCTTCTGAAAACTGCCTACATTCTGTGACCACCACAGATGGTATGCCCTGAGGGCAGCTGAAGCTTGATGCAGACAGGCACCTTCCCTCTCCCTGCCTAAACTCCGGGCCCTGGTCAGAAGTCGGCTTCAGCCTTTGAAAAGTTGTACACATAGTTCTATGTTTCTACAGAGGGTAGTCCTTGATTTTTCCCTGAGGAGTATTAATGGTGTCTTGACAGATATTTGAAATAAAGACAGCACACAAGGGAAAAAAATATTTTTATTGATTCTTTGAGAAATTCATACAATGTATTTTGGTCATAATCACCTCCTTTCCCCAACTCTACCCAGACTTACCCCATTCTTTACACACCCAACTTTGCATCTGCTGTTTTATTAAGATTAATCCAGCAAAACTTTGTGCATACATATATAATCAAAACTGCCCTTCTGAAATAAACATTTGTATATCTTTGAAAAATGAAATTGCCACTTTATATTCTTCCCAAGCTATTAGTAAAGTTGTATTTGGCAATCACAATCCTAACTTTTAACATTACGTGAAAATAGTTGACCTTTAAAAAGCAACCTAGAGATCCACAAGAAAGTTGTATGAAACTTTCTTTTGGAATCTTCTTACCTTGCAAAATTATCATACATAAGAATAAAATTAAAATTCAAAGATTTATTATATGATTTACACACAATAAAATTCACAAAGTTGCAAGTGTACATTTTATATTTTGCACAACAATAATCATAAAATGTATAAAGGTGGCACGTTAGGTACTTTGCAACTAATAATCGAAGATGTTCTGCAATTAAATGGTGATAAAGAAAAAGTGTTTATAAAGTATCTGATAAAAATGCTTATCTCTATTAACATTACAACTGGAAGGTACACGTTACCAAATTATGCTATTGCACAGGGCAGTTTTAAGCAACCGCTGACAGACTCCTCTTTGTCCACATCTTTCTTTTCAGTTTCTTTTCCAAGCTCAGCCGTGGTTTCATCTCTTTTCATTCCCTTCCCCGTCCGTCCTCTTCCTCATTCCCGTCCTCCTCCTGTCCGCCATCTTCTTTCTCTTTTCTGTCTTCCTAACTTCGGCTTCCTCCTCATCTTCCTTCTTTTCCTCTTTGTCTTTCACAACCTACTCTTCATCTTCCTCTGGTTCCCCTTCCACCTCTTTGTCATCTTCTCCCTTACTCCATGTCGTCCTCTTTTCCATCTTCTCCCTCTTTGTGGTCGTCTCCTTTCTCTTCACTCTCTTTGTCTTCATGTCCCTCTCCTTCGGGAAGTCCCGTCCTTCATTTTCTGCTGCACCTTTTTCCTCTTTTAGGTCTTCTCCCTCTATTCTGTCTTCTCCTTCCTCATTTTTACCTTCATCCTCTTCTCCATTTCTTTTCTCTTTCTCATCTGCATCATCTTTCCCGTTGTCTGCTTTTTCTTCTGTATTTTGAATGTTTTCATCTTTCTGATCTTTCTCTTCATCATCTCCTTCTCCTGCCACTGTTTCTTTTCTCCATCTTCTCTAGTGTCTTCATTTTTCTCCTCTTTTACTTCCCCTGTTTCTTTTTTAGGAATGGGTGCTCAATCATTTTGGCTTCTCCATTTTCAGAATTTTCAGTGATGCAGTCTTCTTTAACATCTTCTGTCTTGGTTTCAAGAATCGCTTTGGCACTTGCATCTTTTTTTTCTTCCACTGCAACATTTTTGCTCTTCATTTTCCTTGAAGTTGAGGCTCTTTTAGGTTTCAACTCTGGTGTAAGGGTCATAGGCATAGCAGACAGTCTGGCTGATTCTTCTCTTTGGCTGCTGACTCCCATCACCTGCATCCTTTCTCTTGGGCATTGTGGCGGCTCTCTGCTAGAGATCTTCAGGCAGGAGGAAAAAGCTGAGAGCGGTGTTTGCCCGACTGCTCTGAGAGCGACTGCATCCTCTCTTTTTAAGGAGAGTTTATTTAGTTTATAAGTATGCGTGTGTGTGTCTGTTGTCTTTATGTGCACCATGTGCATGTAATTCCAACAGAGCCCAGCAGAGGGTGTCAGACCCCCTGGAACTGGAATTATGGACCATTTTTAGTGCCATGGCCATGCAGGTCCTGGGAACTGAACCCAGGTCATTTGTAAGAGCAGCCAGTTCTCTCAAATGCTGAGCTATCTCTCCAGTCCCGCTCCACTCACCTTTTTTTAAGAAACCATTTAGACTAGTTTGTACTGCCCAAATACTCAAGTGTTGGACTATCCCTTGGAATATGCTTCAATGCCCAGGATTCAAGCCCTTAGAGAAAGCTGATTTTTCTCCTTCTCAGGACCTATCAATCAGTTGCCTATAAGTCATTGGCTATGGGTGGAACTTCATGTGCACCAATCCCTTCCATCCTGGAATTTTGTTTGGCTTGTGCAGGTCTTATGCATCCTGTCACAACCTCTGTGAATTCATAAGTACAACTGCCTGTGGCATCCAAACAATATGGTTTCCTTATATTCATCTACCACTTCTGGCTCTTATAGTCTTTCCATTTTCTGTTTTACAATAATTCCAGAGCCTTTCAAGGAGGCCTATGGTATAGATATCCCATTTATGACTGAGTACTCCACATTCTTTTATTATCCGCATGTAGACCAGTTGTAGGTCTCAGTGATAACTGCCCTCTACTTCAAGAAGAAGCTTCTCTGATGAAAGTTTAGAAAAGTACTAATATACGAGTGTAGCACTAAGTTGTCAGGGTTACATTTTTGTTCTGGTATTCTAAATGGACCTGGAATGAACCTGTATATGTTTAAGTATTTTAAAAATATTTTTATTGATTCTTTCAGAATTACATATAATATATTTTGATAATATTTAGATGCCCCTCCTTTTTATACCCTCATCTTACTACATACACCCTAGAATTCACGTCCTTTAGTACAATTTTTTTCTTTTTAAATAATATATTTTTATTGAATTTTTGTGGATTTCATACAATAAATATTAATCATGTTTAGTCCTCTTTCCCTGTCTGCACCCACAGGACTTCATGAATTTTGTCATACATATTAGGGTCTATCACCTGAAGTTTATGTATCCATATGTCCCTCGGTGTGAGTTCATCCCCTGGAGCCTGGCCAGCCTGTATAGCGTCACTCCCTTTAAAGAATATCAACTCTCCCTCACCCAGCTGCCAATAGTTCTTCACCAAACTTATGGCCTCCTGCCCACTTCACCAGTTCTATGATTGATTTTGTCTGATTGAGTTTTCTTGGGTCTTGTGGCTGCTGCCAACATTGTTTTAAGTTCATATGAGCAAGGTCTCAGGAGGCTGCAAGATTTTGTTTCCTTATGGTCATACACTTCCTCCTTTTGCCCTTACAATCTTTCTGCCCCTTCTTTAGCAGTGGTTCCTGAGCCCTGGGTGGGTGAAGTTTAATATAGGAGTCCTGTCCATGGACCCACACCCTGTAGTCTCTTTTTCTCTACACTTTGGTCAGTTGTGGCCTTTTGTATTCATAGTCCTCTGGTATATGAGGAAACTTCACTGATGAGAGTTGAGAAATGTGTTAGTATTCTTTCTACCCCTACCCCTTGCTCCTTGTGTTCCATGAGTCTTAGGTGTAGAGGTTCCATTATAGATGTGTCACTTAGGGTTGGGCATCTCACAGAAACGTATTCTCTGTGTGTGTAGCCAAATATACATGGCTGGAGAGATAATAGATCTTAGACCAAGCCATAAGTCTGTCACATCCTTAGATGAATGGAATTTCTTACTATATTCCAAATATGGGTCCTTATATTTACATATATGTATGCCAGTAACCACTGATCAAAGAAACTTCTTTTTCTTTTTCTTTTTTTTTTGGTCTTTTTGAAACAGGGTCTCCCTGTAGCTCCAGCTGTCCTGGAACTCACTATGTAGACCAGGCTGGCCTTGAACTCACAGAGATCAGCCTGCCTCTGCCTCCCAAGTGCTGGGATTAAAGGCATGGACCACCACACCCGGCTCTTTTTCTTTTTTTAAAGTTCTGTAAGTTTTAATTAGTTTTCCCAGGTGCTTTTGGGTGTAGATCCATTCTTTGGAGTCTGATCAACCTAATCTACATCATACTCTTAAAGAAAACTGACTCTCCCTCTCCCAGAAACTAGCAATTGCCAATAGATATTCACCAATAACTTCAGGTTGGATTTAAGACCCACTTGACAAGATGGGGCCTGTACCTGGCACTGTTATCAAGGCCAAGAACCTATGGCTAAACAAGTCACAGTTGTAGGGGAGAACATACTACTATTATTCTGCTAAACAGACAGAATTATATTAACTTCTAATGACTTACTGTTATCCCCACAGATTAATGCATGTTTCAAATCTCACCAGAGAAACTGTTTCTTGTAGCAGATGGAGATTAACACAGAGAGCCAGAACTGGTCAACCTGCACAAAATAAGAGACTGCAGAGTGCTCATCTCTACATGGAACACCTATATCACACCCCTCCATTAAATGCTCTGGGATTACAGCAGAAGAGGGGATGCATAAGAGCCAGAGGTGGTAAGTGAATACAAGGAACCCATATTGTCTGGACATCATAGGGTAGCTGTACATATGAATCCAGGGCACTGTGATAGCATGCACAAGACCTGTGCAGACCCAAGCCAGACAAAAATCCCAGCACGGATGAGGGAGGTAGGCATGAAGCTCAAACTATCTGAGGCTCTATTGTCATATAATTAGGTTTTATTTCAAATAATATGATTTTTATAAGTCTACTCATTCAGCTCATAAAACTTTATATGTAAATTATCTTTGAATGATATCACAGGTGAGATGAAAGTCTGTTTTATTTATTCATTGAACCTAAATCCTAATAGGTTTTGTGAGGGGTAGCATATTTAAAAGAAAAAGAAGCTAAATTAGAACAGCTTATATGATTATCAGGAATGAAAATGAAGTCAAAGAAAGCTCCTTAGCTGAAATACGCACCCAATGGGCAGTACCCACCCATGTGGTCCCAAACA
Source organism: Nannospalax galili (assembly GCF_000622305.1). Classification (NCBI taxonomy): domain Eukaryota; kingdom Metazoa; phylum Chordata; class Mammalia; order Rodentia; family Spalacidae; genus Nannospalax; species Nannospalax galili. The sequence goes on from NW_008360312.1 coordinate 1,617,474, forward strand.
GTTGCTGAGGTAAGTTACAACACTCTCCAATAGCTACGCTAGAGAAAAACAAGCAATCAGAGAAGCTTCATTTTTCCAATCACTATGACTTGCACAGCATTTCTTCCTTGGTTTCTCATGAACACAGATCAGTTTGACGAACTGGACAGCATCACCAGTGGCATCGGTGATTCTGATAGAACTATTTCTCCTGCTGTTTCCTTATAGACCAAGGGTAAAGCAAGATTAAACAACTTTAAAACACACAATAAAGAATTCCTGTCTTGGAACTGTACTTCTCTTAGAAAAGTTCTATGAAGAAATGGCCACTTTGTCAAAGCAAACTGTGTGTGTGTATATTCTTACTCTTTAATATACTCATGTTTAACTTGCAGTATGAATATTATTGCTGGTACTGGGATGGAGCTCAGGGCCTTGTTCAAGCTCTCTCTTGCTGAGTTACATTCCCTAAATTTGCATTTGATTTTTGAAAGCCACAGAACTCAAACAACATGTTGAACCCCTTTTTGAAGTTAGAGGAAAAGTATTATGACCATTGGCTTAAGAAGCTGTTGTTATGATGGGTATTTATGGTAGAATATATCTACCATTTTGTTTCTAAGAAATTCATTTTACTTTAAATTGCATATTTTACCTAATTCCAGACAGAATTTTAGCTTTCTTATAGTCATAACAGAAATACATAAAGCCACTAGTACTAAGGAAAAATAGTCTTGAGTAATGAAATCATACTGTGCAGGTTGAAGGACAGGTGCTTATATAAACAACCAGACTGAGGAGCCCCATTCTGTTAATCTCCTTGGCAACATAGGCAACATTAAACCTAATTAAACATGGGAATTATTTTGGTCCCTAAAGAAAAATAGGAATTTTTCTTTCCACAAAACTTAATCTTTACTCTTAATTTAAAACCAGTACATAATTTGAACTAAAAAAAAATGAGAATTTTCCATCTTTCAAATATCTAATGAAATGAATAAAAATAAGAATCAAAAGAAACAAATCATTAGTAAGTAAGAAAAGGGGCAATGGATTGGGAACTTTAGCTACAGCCCCATCTCAAAAAAGTGACATTTGGAGTTGATTAGTTCCTGAGAGATCTCACTAATTCCATCAATTTGATTTTTTTTTTCAGTTTTAGAAGAATGAGCATGATGAAGTAAAGATGGAGCAAAAGTAAGGATGATACTTACTGAAAAAGTACAAATTATAGGGCTCTTTTAAAACAATATTCTTACTGATTTGAAAATTTCATACAATATATTTTTATCATATTTCCCTCCCGTCCACCCCCAGTTTACTACCCACACACACTTCATGTCCTCTACTGTTATCATTTTTAAAGGACCCAACAAGTCTAATCTGTGTTTCCCAAGTGCTCTAGGGTGTGGGGCAGTCCTCGGGAGTTTGGTCAACCAACCGGGAGACACACCAGTACTGCACACTGACTCTCCCTCTGCCAGAAGCTGTCACTTGTCAGTAGATCTTAACGAAGCCTGGGGGTTTTGTCCAGGTTGTATTTTCACAGGTCTTGTGTTGGTTGTAGGACTCTTTCTTGAACTGGAAAAAATGATCTCTAATTCTGGGGCGTGACTATTTACTCCCTTCCTACCCACCCCACCTCTATGGAGTAAGTATTCCTGGCGTCTTTCTTCTAAGTTCTATCACACAAGATTAACAAAATTCTCAAACAGTCCTTTCTTTCTAACAAAGATTGTGGTAATCTCTAGCTCATACCTCCTTACAGGCAGAAAAAAAAAACCCAAACAACAGGAACAACAACAACAACAAACAATAAACAACAAAACAAAACAAAACAAAAAACACAAAAAAGTCCACAGAGCAAAACACTTCAGTCTGTATTGAGAACTCAGCTGGTAAACACTCACTGGGCAGAGTTAGAGATGGACAGAGAGTCAGGGAAGGGGTTGCCCCCACTGTGTATTAGACAGAATAGACTCCCTAGATCCATAAGACTGATGAAATGTTCTCATAGGCATGCAAAAAGTACCAAACAGCTCCAAATCAGAGTATAACATAGAAAGGACAGAGCATTTTGAAAAACATAAAATTTAACCAAAAATAAATAAAAGACATATTCCTCTTGGTTCTTCAGAATGTAGAAAAAAACAAAGCATTAGTAGCAAGCATTTAATCTATGGAAATATAGAATGACAAAATGGCAGAATTGAGGTTTACAGCACCAAGGAAATAGTTGAGGACCCAAAACAATACCTTTACATAAGTAAGAATTTGAAATAAAATATAGGATAGCTATGCCTTGACATATGACAAGATGAGTTAAGTAGAGTGAATACAAAAAAGCATACATAATCAAAACAAGTTGAAGGAAAATAGTGGCTGTGGAAGCAGACAGCTGACACTTTTAACAGAGGACTCTGATGAAAGGAATAGAAAATAGACTTAAATACATAATACCAAATTTTCTGAGATAAAGGCATATATAAATTGACAGATTAAAGGAAGCTAACACATTGCAAAGAATGCTTGGTATGGCTGGCTGCCGAGGATTAGTGCTGTTTGGCAACCTGAAATTCAAAGCTGATGAAAGAAAAAAGGCAGGAATCTCAAGCATAGTATTTTGTAGACATTCAGCAGACAAAGAATAGAAGCCCCCAAATCACCATGTGTGTAATATCTGCCTTGTGTCTCCAAGTCTGGGTTGAAACGGTGAGACAGTCTCAGGAGCTGTGGTATATGAAGACCAAATCACTTCAGCAGGTGATTTTCAAAAATAAAAGCAGAATGATAAACAAGGTAAATACTGTAGATTGTACATTTGGAAGTTGTTTACATCTTTAGTCTACTTAGAAAAACTGGGAAGGAGGCAAGTGGGATGGTTCAGCAGGTAACGGTGCTATCTGCCAAGTGATGACCTGAGATTGATCCCCAGAACCCAGGTAAAGGTAGAAGTAGAGAACCAATTCTACAAAGTTCATATATACATATATATGTATATATATGCATATACATGGAAATAAATATTTAGACACATAATAAAAATAAATTATGTATATATATATATGTTGTTAGACATTAGAAACAGCAGTCTAGGAGAATTTCATTTCTGTCATTCCCAAGTAACTTGAACTAGCCTTAGGGCTATTTTTCAAACACTGGACAAGAGATGGTACAGGACAATGAGATCTGAGAAATGGGCAATGAAGAAGTTCAACTCTATAATCGTTCCAGTTTCCAGTCTGCAGTGATTCCTAAATTGAGCACAATTACCTCTTTCCCTTCACCTCCAAGAAACGATCTCTCAGGATCTGATTTACCCTGAGATTCAATCTGCTGACAGTTAGAATACTCTTACTTAAAATAGTTGCAAAAATCAAGTCATGTTAATTGGCCAATAAATTGTGATGCTTACTATTAATGAAATAGATCACAATATTTTCATTTTTATGAAGTTACTGGATTTTCATTGGAGAACATTTAGTGTGTCCTGAAACACGAAAATGCTTATCATAAGGCTGTAAAATTGGTAGGGGCCTCTCAAGATCCATGAAATAGCAAATTACAGTAAGTGGAAATGGAATATTTAAACCATTAGAAGAAAATAGAACTAGTAAAAAGTTTTGCACCTGTTTATTGTGCTGTATAATTTATGAGATGAATGGTGATAGTGTTTGTGAGGCATTGGCACCCAGCAAGAAAAATTTATGCCACATCTTGAAAACAAACTCGATGATCTTGAACAAAACATAGCAGCTCTGAGTCACGACCTGTAACTGCAAACCCCAGAGGGAAGCATTTGTGGAAGACCAAGGGTTTTGGAAGACTCCTTGGAGACATTATACCTCATCATTAGCTCTAGGAACTGATAGAAGGTCTTTTCCCTATCACTCTCAGGTGTTTGATAATGCTTCCTGGGGTGAAGAACCTAATCACATAAAAACTTTTATCTTCTAGGTGAGATCATTATCCTTCACAAATGTGTTGCTTGAGAGCAATCATTCAACTTTTAATTGTGCTTTTTTTATTTCTCCTAAGAGATAAATCTTTGGAAACCTGAATTGCATTGTTGTCAAAGTTTCAGTAGACCTTGCTATCAGAATAATGCTCCCAAATGGCACTCCCCTGTGAGGTTTTAATGGCTGTAAAGTAGGTCTGCCCTACGAAAGTGGCAGAAAACACATACAGCATGAATATTCTGCTATAGTAAATATGATCCTGGGACAAACAATTGTCGACTGAAAAATGGTTCTATATCCATGCCTTTGCCATATATCTCTGCAAGGCCCTCCTCCTCTAACTCTGGGCTTAACCATGTGACATGCCCAGCAAATACAGGATTGAAAGTCACTTGCAAAGTTGTTTTACTAGCTCTTGCTAGTCCTGGGTTGTATTAGAGGGCAGGCTGAGCACAGGCTGGAGGAGCAGACCAGTAAGCAGCATTCCCCTGTGGTCTGTGCTTCAGCTCCCGCCTCCATGTTCCTGCTTGATTTCCTGACTTGACTTCCTTAAATGATGAACTGAGCTGTAAGATGAGATAAACCTATTTCTCCCCAAGTTGCTTTTGGTCAGTGCTTTATCACAGCAATGGAAGCCTATCTAGGACAGTTAATAAATCTTCCAACATATGCTCTATGCATCAGCACTGCAAATAGACATTCTCCATTTGTTCTTTGTTGATTTTTCACAATATATTTCCCAATATACCTTTTTATATAATAAAACTACATAACAAATAAAAATATGTATGTAATATTTTAAGAAAATCTACTTTTTCTGAGAGTGGGTATATTAAAATAATCTTCATTTAACAAATGTTAAGAAAAAGGTACATTAAGTAAAGCAAAATATCAAACTTAGTTTACCCCCCAAAATTAATGTCAGCTATCTTAAGATATATGCAAGCAAATTAAACTAAATGTTAGTACATGAAATTCTTTTATGAAGGTGGACATCTTACATCATTCTTTAAACCAAGACTTCTCTCAGAAAATGGCTAATTGCAAATTTTAGTCACTAAATATGAAGCTACAAAGAATTCAAAATTCACATTTTTCTTTTCTCAATGTATATTTTTATTGAATTTTTGTGCATTTCATACAATATATCTTAAACATATTTAGATCCCCTCCCCTAACTGCACCCATCTCAATAGCCTGCCCACTGAATTTCATGCATTCTATCATATATGCTAAGGCCTATCAAGTCAAGTTTGGGTACCCAGATGTTCCTCAGTGTGAGTTCATCCACTGAAGCCTGTTCAGCCTATCTAGCATCACTCTCTTAAAGAAGACTGGCTATCCAAGCAACAGTGATGAGCTGCCAATAGTTCCTTGGCTAAGGTTGGGGTCTGCTGCCCATTTCCCCAGTTCTATGCTGGATTTTTATTTGATTGAGTTTGTATGGGTCTTGCACATGCTATCACTATTGCTATAAGTTCTATAGGCTTATGTGTAGAGGTTCCATTGTAGATGTGTCATTTATGGCTGGGCATCTCACAAGCACTTCTCTCAGTGACCAGGCATAGAATTCTGTAAGAGTCTCCATTTGTTGCAAAAAGCAATCAATTTGATGAGTAATGACTGGAATACCTAGACAAATGTAATATATTACTGTATGCTAAATATGTATCCTTATATTTACAGACAAATATATCAGTCACAAATTCAGTTTTCTTATACATTTATAACACTACTACCTATCCAGAACACTGCCACATACTGGATAATTCAAGGTTCAGTATAAGTTAGAGCAGGTAGATGTAGTGGACTATGTTCTGAGGAGCCGTTCATATCCAGGGAAATACTTGCTTGGCTACTTTGTCATGGCTGTGCTGCATCACAGGACAACTTCGTATTGGCCACATTTGGCCCCAAATATATTAAGCCATAATCTCATGCTTATTTCTCATAAGAATTAGATAAATGCAGAAAAATATAATGTATCATATTTGTAAAAACAAAATTTTTATAAACCATATGTAGTATGCAGTCCATGTCTCCATGTCAGTTGTCCATGTTCATTTTCTCAAGTAGACTACATAGTATGCAGATCTCTTGTCTATTCATCTATCTGCTCTTTTCTTCTTTCACCCATTCAGAACATTGCCACATGTTGGGTAATTCACTCTAACATGGTTCTTTTTAAAACTGTGTGAGCATAGTATTAAAAGATAGAAAGAAGAAAAGAGACATTAGATTCTTGTTCACTTTTTTCTAAAAGAAGGTTTTGTTTAAAAATCAGCAGGTTTGTTTTTCCAAATTACTTTGGAAAAAAAAAAACATAGCTTTTTCTAGGTCAAGGCACTTCTCAAACATAATCTGGGTGGTAGCATAACAGAGTAGTTGGGTCAGTCAGATAAGGAAATGTGAGATCAAAGAAAGATAGGTAGGTGATGGATAGATGATAAATAGATAAATAGATACATTTTTATCTCATTTTTCTCCCTTTTGGTAAAAATATGCCTGCATAAACTCAGCTAATGAATCATTTAGTTGCAGAGAGATCATGTTTCCTTTTTAACAAGTCACAATTCCTGTAAATTTTATGACATTCAGAAATGGTGTTAAGATTCCAAATGCATGCAATAAAATTGGTGTGCTTAGATGAAAATTGTGCCCACACATCTTGCTCCAGAAACTTTCCATCTTTGCAATGCGTTCAATAAAGAGCATGAGATCAATTACTCAAGCATATATGTTCATCTATGTGCATATGCCATTGTGGAAGCCATTTTTGGTATCTTACATTTTGCTATGGAATTCTTCCATAATTTTAAGGCTGTTCACTACTACTTACTTGTCATCTTCACAGTTTCTGCTTGATGTTTGTACATAGCCTTCCCCCGATCTCTATATTCTTTATGTCTTACTTCTTAAAATTTCATAATAATGTGGTATATTCTGTGTTGCTTATACTTTTATAATCCTGAGGTATAACTTAAAATCAAAACACAAATCTTGTGCTCTGAGAAATTTTATTGTATAGATTAGTCACTGTTCCCCTCCTTTTCCTATATTATGTGTCTGTATTTCCTCTTAGTTGGAAATTAAACTCCTGGCTTGTTACTATGGTCACTATATATTTGTTCCCTTTCTTATACATTCTTATTTAACAATCTATTTCTGAGATATTTTTCCTTGCAGCCCATGGCCTCTACTAGTATTGTATTACTATTGCTATTTTTTTTTTAACATAGAGCATTTTATTCTTTGGATCTTGCTTTTTTAGAACACCTTGTTCTTATTAAGAAAGTGACCCACACTGATACACTCATGTATGCACATACATAAAATTTGAAAACTAGAATATACATATGAAAGAAAATGTGCACTATTTGTTGTGATTCCAAATGAATTTGCTTAATGTAATAATTTCCACTTTCATCTATTTTCCTGCAAATGTCATGCTTTTACTTTTCTTTATGGTATTTTAAATGTAAGCCCAAGTAATATATTTAAGCAAAGGGGACAAATTATCTTGGAAAATACCCTTGACATTGGTGGAATTAGCCTTATTTAGCTCAAAAAAACATTCTCATTAATTAATTAATTAATTAGTATGTATGGGGGTACATGCATGTCAAAGCAACTATGTGGAGGTCAAAGGAAAATTTGCAGGATGGGTTCTTTTCTTCCACCATGTGGTCCTGGGGACCCAACTCAAGTCTTCCCACTAGGTAGCAAGCATCTTTACCTGCTAACCCATCTTGCCAGCCCTTTTTTAACTTCTGACTCTAAGCTGTTCTAATGAAAAAGTTCAAACACTATCAATGAATTAAAGCCCAGTCTTTTGCAAAATAAATATGTTCCATTAATAAAACTTTCTCTATAACAAGAGAAAATCCATAATCCGTTACAATATATGCAACAATATGTTCTGCACCAAGAACACTGTAGGGCATTCTGAACAGAATAGAGGGAACCAGGATGACAAATGATTGGGAAATAGTTATTGAGAAATGTTGTAGGCACTGGCAACATTGTAATGGGAAAGATGCTTATGAGAAACACAAAAGCTGTTTCCAAGCATTCAGAGCATTGTCCCAGTGACCAGAATGATTGCACATTTTATACAGCCCAGGGAGTGAGAGTAGAAAAATATAAAAGAAGAAATCGGGAAGCTGACTAACTCTACACTAGAGAGAACATTCAGAATGAGAAGCGCGAACCATCCTGAGCCCTGCCTCTGCTTGCACAGTGTTTTGTCCTGCCCTGCACTACCAGATACATCTTCTGCAATGAGACCAGTAAGGGTAGAGACTGAAATTAGGCTTTTTTCCACGTGGGAAAACAGCCGTTAGGAAATGACACAGTCCATTTTATCTTAACAAAGATGTTCATTAAATCTGAACAAATAGGACCTAGCCTATAAACTACTGTTTAAAAGTTTAAAGTTTAAAGAAGCAACATCAACAGAAAACATTTACTGTGCACAGAGCAAGTGCAATAAGCAATTCTCTGCGCTTCACCTGAATTGTCCCATTTATTTCTCATAAGAACTAATGCACCAAATCCTATTTCTAAGATCTGGATTAGGAAATGAGTACTGGGAAATTTTAGAAAAAGGAAAGGGTTGTGGCATTTCTAAGCCACATGATAGTTATGCCTGAATAAAGAAACAGCCCGACTTTTAGCATTTGTTTTAAAGCAAGGAGAGGACCCGAATTCTAAGAGCCCGTTTCTTCAGATTTCTCTCCAAACTGTTCTCTCAAGCCCACCTTCGCTCGTTCTTTCATTGAAACAATATCTCCAACATGAAATAGGGATGTAGACCTGGACTTACCCTTATCAAAAAAATCTCATTGTTAGCAATGAGAAAAACATGCTGCTTTCAGTGCTTTGATGTGTAAAACATGCATACATAAATTCATTCATACTCTATTTTACACTGTTTTGGGTGGAGAGCAAGGAGGGTTCACCTCTAGAATAACAAAAAATTTCTTATAATCAAGAAGGAAATTGATTTCTAGCAGAAAGAAAGCAAAAAAGAATCAACTTGAAAAGGTAGTAGAAACTTAAAAAATAATAAGGAGGTAAAATGCAATTAGGTTAAAAATAATAATATATAAAATGACTTCAAGCACAAAGAAAATACATTTTAGTGGAAGAAAAATCTGAAACACATACATAATATGTATGTGAGAGATGATAGGTGATTCATAGATATATGACAGATAGATGGAAGATGGACAGGTAGATAGGTAGATAGATGATAGATAGATAGATAGATAGATAGATAGATACTGTTGGGGCTCAGAGAGATGGCTTAGTGGTAAACAACATAGCCTGCTCTTCCAGAGAACTGCAGTTTATATCCAGCACCCACATTAGGCAGTTCATAATTGCCTGTAACTCCAGTTCCAGAGGATCTGGCATCTTCTTCTGACT
>NW_008360312.1:1626879-1629627 GCF_000622305.1 Nannospalax galili
GAGAAGAAAATTTTTCTTGTATAGAATATTCTGGACCTATCAAAATAGAATAGAAAATAGTCTATTCTTATGTTCTTTTAAACTTATTCTGATACTTGGAGATCCAGTCCAGTGTCAGATACCTTCTCTTGCTATTTGAAGATCAAGAGGGAACACACCTGGAGAAGTCTCATTCCTTGGCTTCCAAAACACATGCCAAAAAAAAAAAAAAAAAAACCTACTTTGATAATTGTTGTAGAAAAGTCATAAACCAACACAAACTCCTGTGCCTATATTATTTCTGAGGGTTGGTATAACAAGATCTCAGTTTCCATTAAGAGTAATTAGGGAAAGTATAGGAAAGTTTATTAACTATGAGAAGGAAATTTTGGAGTGAGTTTCAGATACCAGGTACAACTGAGGATGAGCTGCATTTGGCTACATGAGGATAAAAGGCATAGCCAAGTGTATAGCGATAGGGTTCAGGAAAAGGAAATAACAAAACGGTCTATTTTGTGAGTCACAACCAGAGATAGTAACAATGGCATGAATCACAGAAGAAGGAATTTATCACCAAGTTGCTGCAGTTTAACCTGTCCTATAATCTGCTGGTGGAAGGAGTGAAGGCAGAGAAAAATACCAAAGCTGATTCAGCACCTGCTGCAGCTGACTCATCAGATGATATTGGTGTTTCTTATAACTGTGATCCAGTTTGACGTAGTGATTAATAAAGTCATCCTTGTTTTTCAGAAACTACAAAAATATATCTCTTGAACAATGGTAAGGCCAGAAAACATTTCAGGTCCATTGCTGTATCCCAGGAACCTAATGCACAGACAATTCATGATAAATGTTGGAAAGTAGCCATTGTAGGAATTACTCATGGAGAAAGGCCTTACAAAAGATGAGTGAATGGATGAATTTGGAAGGCATTATGTTACATGGAATAAGTCAGGAACACAAAGACAGTTTAGTACTTAATCTCATATGTGGATTTTAAACCACTGAATTCATTATTACAGTTCACAGGGTTCATAGCTTTATAAGACTGTTAATGACTTTTCACCCAGCAGCCTACACAACAAATTCTGGTTCTGTGAAAGCTGGCCTGAAGGGAGAAAGCTTCCTGATCAGTTTCAACTTGATTTCTCCATGTTCTATGACCAAAAGAGGTGGTATCTTCAGCAACAGAGTCTTATCATCAAGTTCTGATGGGCAACCAAGAGCTATTTTGTATTGTGTGACCATGGGTCACCCTGACCAACAATTCAGTCTGGCACTGGGCTTTTAATTTGGCAACCTGTGGATTCTGGGAGGACCATTATTCTCTTTGTGCATGGTAATGCCAATAAACTCTTTTATATAAGTAATATATTTAGGAATCTTCAAAAATAGTAAGTTCCCACATGAGTAATATGTGAATTATCCCTCCCCCTCCACCTCCTCCTCTGCCTTCTCTTCCTTTCCCTTTCCCTATCTAAACCTCCCTCTCCATCATTCCCTGGCATGGGAAAGTTATACCCATGGGTGCAATCATGGCGTGAATGTTACTGGAGTAACCAACTACTGTCTGATTGTATTTAAAACCTGTTCCATAGGAGGAAACATATACCTGGTACTGTAAATCTAGCCAAGAACCCATAGCTGGGAAGTACATGGGTCCCATGGGTGAATCTACTTTTATTATTCTGCTAAATGGACATAATATCAAACTTCCCTCTAAATTAGAATCTCTATACCCATAGATTAGTGTAACTCTCAGACCTCATCAAAGAAATTTGTGTAGTGGTTAATCTAGAAACTCACAGGTAGATGAAGTGCATGGAATAAGTGTCAGTGGTATGCTCAGTTACAAATGGGACATTTACATCACTTCCTACTGGCAAAGCTCAAGGACCATAAAGAAAGAGGGGGCCAAAAGATTTTAAGAGCCAGAGATTGTGGAAGACCAGAGTGAATCAGAGCCCTCTGGACATAGCTGCTGCACTTGTGAATTCACAGCAGCTATACTTGCCTGTACAAGATCAAGCCAGCAAACATTCTAACATTGGAAGGGGGAGAACCTCATGAGCCTCCATCCCTAACAGAGGAGCTTTTGATGTTAGGTGGTTTCTAGAGGAGAAAAACTCAGTTTTCTTTAAGGGTGTGGGACCTAGTAGGTCAGCCATGCATCAGTGGAAGACCCCACAGTATATGGGAAGCTCATACACATACTGGACTCAGCAGGTTATGAATATTAAAGGAGAATGTAAAGTTATGAGGGGTAGGGAGTTGGGGATGAATCTGGAAGGAGTTAGCATGAGTAGTGGGAGGGTATCACCAAAATATATTGTATGAACTTCTCAAAAAACTAACTGGACTCATAGAAGTAGAGATTGGAATGTGTATATACCCAGGGCTTGAGTAGGTGGGTGGGTGTTGGGGTATCCAATGTAGCTAGACAGTAGGGACAAGTTCAGGAATTTAGTTTACAATTTGGTGAGGACATTAAGGTAGACCTGAATTGCTAAGAGAATAGATTTTATTCTTTTTTGTTTTATTGTTTTCATTTTATGTGTATGAGTGTATTACCTGCAAGTATGAAAGCATATCCACATCATGCAATGTCCATGGAGGTCAGAAGAGGGCATCAGATCACCTGGAACTGGAGTTATGGACAGTTGTTAGCCACCATGTGGGTGCTGGAAACTGAACTTGGGTCCTCTGCAAGAGCAGCCAATGCTCTTAACTGCTGAGCAACTTGTCCAGCCAAGAGAAGAGATTTTAAAC
>NW_008360312.1:1630616-1632077 GCF_000622305.1 Nannospalax galili
CTGTCCTTTTACCTGCTAAGGCACCTGATACTGACTATGGACCCATACAGACTCTTGACCAAAAGTTTCAATTAACAAGTGATTCACAGAAAAAGAAAAGAACATCAGTTTTCATAGAATGAGGAGGATGATAAAAATGTTTGTAAACAACTTCTTGGAGCCTGCGATTTTTGCCACTGGCAAGCACACAAACATTGAAAATGTATGTAATGAGAGCAAGTAATTGCACACACTCTGCACACTGCTCAAGTGTTCCCTTCTCTGATGTGCCCTAAATGTGCTGGCACCAGCTTTCCTTCACTCATGCCCCTCCAGGCCGGGAACTTCAGATGGGTCCAAAAATGGGAAATGCATTGTGCTTGTTCTAATCCAGTAAGGAGAAACAAAGACTGCAATCTTGGAAGAAGAATAAAGAGCTTCCCAAGTGGCAAGGTGCTGAACACACAAAAGGAAAGCCTGAACCCACATAAACTTTTGGTTGCTTCTTTTGGGCTGTTTCTTTTACCTGGAGGCAGAGAGCCAAAGCCCAGACCATGGAGGAATGCTGATTACTTGCTTGCTTCGCTGGTACATGCTCAGCTTGCTTTCTTATATAACCCAGGGCCACCTGCCTACTGTTGGCATCACTTACAGTGAGCTAGACCCTCCCACATCACTCAACAATCAAGAAATGTCTGGTACATGCTCAGCTTGCTTTCTTATATAACCCAGGGCCACCTGCCTCCTGTTGACATCACTTACAGTGAGCTAGACCCTCCCACATCACTCAACAATCAAGAAATGCCCCATAGACACAGGCAGAGGACCATCTGATAAAGGTAATTCCGCAATTGAGGTTCCTTCTTCCCAGGCATATCAAGTCGCCAACTGACATCCAGCACACCTGACCTCCACCTGAACTTAAATATTTCTAACCCAGAGCATCTATGTATTTTTATTTTATGTGTGTATTTTTTTTTATGTATGTAAGAGTACCACAAGTGTGCATTGTCCACTGAGGCCAGAAGAAGGTGTCAGATCCCTTGGAAATTAAGTTACAGACAGTTGTTAGGTGTTACAAGGGTGTGAGGGTGCGGGGAACTGAACTCCGATCCTCTGCAAGAGCAGCCAGTGCTCCTGACCACTGAGCCATCTCTCCAGCCCCATGACTCTGAGTTCTTAAGTCTTGTATGAAACGATCTAAGGTTGTGCCCCAACACTGGGATAACTTGCCAATCTGTGGAAGTTATATTGGAAGAAGAAAAAGAGAGGTCTGGAGACTGGGGATTATCAAAGAGGTGAGCTCCTGACCACTGAGCCATCTCTCCAGACCCATGACTCTGAGTTCTTAAGTCTTGTGTGAAACGATCTAAGGTTGTGCCCCAGCACTGGGATAACTTGCCAATCTGTGGAAGTTATATTGGAAGAAGAAAAAGAGAGGTCTGGAGACTGGGGATTATCAAAGAGGTGGGAGGGTGATTA
>NW_008360312.1:1632337-1637478 GCF_000622305.1 Nannospalax galili
AATTAAATTTAAAAAGAAGAAATGGGTAGAGTTGAGGAAGGAGAAAGAGTAATGTAGAATTCTCCTAACTTTCTATGTGGAGACAATTGGTTATTGGTGACGCATTTGCCTGTAAGGGAATTCCTGACATTGCAAGTGTGAGAAGCACAATGATCACCCACGAATCTATGTATAATACAAGAGTCCTGTGTGACCTGTCAGTGCTTTGAAAGCTAGCAGGTCTCATGCTGTGTGCACAGTGAGCCTCCTCCAAATTCTCCTCAGATGTCTGCTCTATTCAGGGGGTACTGGGCTTCCGGGAGCACTGTGTGTCCTTCGGACTCTAGAGGAGAAAGGCAATTAGGGGAGGTGTAAGATGTAAAGTCTTGCAGTCATGAAGGAACACATAGGCCTCTCTTTGGATACAGTGAAAAGCCAATCTGCCTAGAAAAGAAGTATTTGGAATCATACCGAGAGTCCTGTGAAAACAGCAATGCTCAGGCATTAGAGTTCCATGGAGTGATTATGTGGTACAAGAGTCAAATTCTCAGGCTTCAACCCCAGTTACCTTTTACTGTTTATATGACTCTAAGTTAGCTGCTGAATCCAACTGTATCTCCAGGACTTTGCCCAGAAATCTGAACATAATGACAATGCTGCAGAGGGCACTGGGGAAAATAGATGTCCTCAAAACTGTTTAATTATGGTGATAAAAACCACATTTCCAAGGGCTGGAGAGATGGCTCAGCAGTTAAGAACATCAATTATTCTTGTAGAAGACCTGGATTTGAATCCCAGCACCCACATGGCAGCTAACAGCTATCCATAACTCCAGTTCCAGGGGATCTGACAGCCTCTTCTGTCCTCTGCGGGCATTGCACAACATGGTTGCATATATCTACATGCTGGCATAACAATCATACACATAAAATAAAAATAATAAATAAAATAACTTTAAAAATGTTGTGTATGAAATAGACTTACCCCCAGAACCCCCCACATTTCCTTATTTTATAGAAAATAAAAAGTCTGTGGAGTGTGTGTGTGTGTGTGTCTGTGTGTAAAAGATGTGTGTGTTTAAAAGATATGATAGAAAAGGACTCATTAAATATAATACACATGAATGAGTTCAAGATTATTCAAGTATTTTTGTTTCCTTTTTTGTTTTCTTGTTGGGTTTATTTTGGGATAGTCACCCACTTTATCCCCAAATGGCCTAGAACTCTCTTTGTAGCCCAGACTGATCTTGAACACTTGAATTTGAACACACAATAATTCTCATTAGGTATGGGGATTATAGACACCACATCCAGCTTAACTTTCTTTTCTTTGGACTGTGAAGGTGAGATCTGTACGTGTTCAATGACCCAACAGAGGTCTCATTCAATGTAGCCAGAGCCCAAATCAACAGTTTCCACATCCCATGGGATGAATTGTTCACTGCAAGGTACTAGATAATGATCCATTAAAAGAAAAATCAAGTAAAAATCTATATACTACTTGTACCTCATTTGAGTCGTTAATCAATTGTGAAAGAAAGTTCCCAGAAAAATCCTACATTTTCAACTAAACTTCCTGCAAGGCTGACCAACTGACTAACACCTCAATTACTGACAAGTTTGGAATGTGGCAGATCCAGGGCCTTATTCACAAATTTCTGGGGACATCTTTAGCCCTCTAAATAGCCACTTCTTGCCTACCTCTGTTTCTGAATTAACATCTTGTTACTAATAGAACACATTAACTTAACAAAAGACACAGTTGCCACCAATCAAAAGGTTATCAGAGAGCATCTGAGACTGTAGCTGAAATTTTTCTTTTGCTGTATCTGCCTACTTATTGTTTCCACCAATGTATTTGAAGTGTCTTGATTTATGACTTTTCTTTGTTCTGTTATGAAAACTTAATGAAATTGTTACCACAACCACATCAGAATATGGACTTGGGGGTAACCTAGATCTGTTTCCTGGGCCATGGTCACTCATATTTGGCCCAGGATAAACTATTTATTTCAGATGAATCCAACTGGAGATACAGTTGGATTCATCTGAAATAAATATTGCAGGTAAGAGTTATGCTTTTATGTCAATGTAAGAAAATGTATGTTAATTTGCTCTTATAAGATCTCTGAAGATTTTTTTTCATTTTGCTTTTTTAGAATCAACTTCTCTCAAAGCAAAATACTATGCAGTAGTCAACAAAACATGTTCACCTACCTAAAGAGACTTAAGAGGTGCCATCTAATGAAAAATCACACAAGAGTAAATTTCAATCTTTCTGTATCCTGTCTCTGAAAAGTCTGTATTTGCTATGAGGTACCTTTTCAAATGATTTTTATGACCAGATTGAAAATAAAGAAAGTAGATATATAAAGGTCAAGATGTATACAAGGAAAGGAACAAGCCTAAATTGTTCTCTTGCATATTGCCATCCTTCTTTGCCCCTCTCCCCCCTCTCCCCCTGAGATATTTCTATGATTTTCAGTAAAATTAGATTAGAATTCCCACAAAATACAAAAGATAAACTTCATAGTTTATATAACAGTAGAGCTAACATCTAAACACTTAGCAAATAGCTAACTATGTCGAATCAATTGCCATGTTCTTTGAAGATAAGCTCACTTTCCCCAGGATCCAAGAAGAGTTTTTAAAGGAGTATACAGGATGGAAAAATGCTATTTCACAATATTCTGTCTTAAGGTTATCACTGAACTGATTTTCACTCTTGTCAATTTTGTCCATGCTTCATATATCCCCCATGAAGCTAACACTGTGGGTCTATTTTTAAAAAAACTCATTGGATCTATGCAGTTTAAATTTAAAAAAAATTCAAAGGTGGGTATGATCCAATATTGACTGGTCAGTTTAAAGACAGATTTTATTTCTGTTTCTTAATCAACATTATCACTGAACTGATTTTCACTCTTGTCAATTTTGTCCATGCTTCATATATCACCCATGAAGCTAACACTGTGGGTCTATTTTTAAAAAAACTCATTGGATCTATGCAGTTTAAATTTAAAAAAAATTCAAAGGTGGGTATGATCCAATATTGACTGGTCAGTTTAAAGACAGATTTTATTTCTGTTTCTTAATCAACAAAGAATTTCTGGTACACTAATACTAATAAAAGAAAAATGAAACCTAAATGCAGGGAAAATCACTCCCAAGAATTTCTAATAGCTACGCTTAAAAGATGTACTATTAATATGAGGTACTTTTTTAGATACTGAGAAATAATTCAATTAAGATGTAATGCAGGGCAGTGGGGAGATGGTTTAGTGGGTGAAGTTCTTGCTGTGCAGGCATGAGTACCTGGGTCCAGATCCACAGCACCCATGTAAAAGCTGGGAATGATGACTGTAAGTCTGTAACCGCTGCACTGGGGCAGGGATGGGGGCAGAGATAGGAGAGGTCCAGATCCACAGCACCCATGTAAAAGCTGGGAATGATGACTGTCTGTAAGTCTGTAACCGCTGCACTGGGGCAGGGATGGGGGCAGAGATAGGAGGAGCCTTGAGGCTCACTGGCCAGTCAGTATAGCCATTTTCCATGAGATATTCTTCTCAAAATATAAAGTGAAAAATGATATGATAGAGGAAAACAACTGATATTCACCTCTGACCTCCTTATGTACATGCACAGCCAAGCACACCCACATACACATGAATATACATGCATACACTACACACAAAGACACACTTGTGTGCATATACGCACAAACACAAAGATGTAATTCAGAATAAATAGTAATGAGTAAATAGAATGCATATAGTCTTTGGACATGTGCTTAGAGAATGAGGTTATTTATATGTAGAAGCCTGCATTTTCTATAACTCAATTAAGAGAGGCCAAGAGCCTACACTAATTGCTCTACCCACCCCAAATTACACAGAACTAAGACATACATGAGAAAGTAGCAAACAAAATGCTATTGGTAAGTTTCCTTTCTTTGAAAAGCAAAGTTTTTGAATTTAGGAATGAATGTTGACTTCAGAGAGTGTGAACTGGGGGCCAGGAAAGAAAAAGCATCTTTTCGATTGGATTACAAATAATGACACAAGAACCCATCTGCCTGTGTTTTATGTTGAAGAATGCCATGATTATTTGATGAGTAGGAGGGAAAGTTTGTTGGGACTAAAGATGGAATAAGGCCAGGGAAGCTGGCTGCCTCAAGTTCAATCTGAAAATGTCAAATTAAATGTGTGTTCTCTTCCTGAAAAATACCCACCCTTGTTATGCATCCATGTGTTCTGCCTGCTGCAAGTGAAATTCTCAAATGCAGCCCTAATGTGCTGCCTGGGTGTCAGCAAGTGAGAACCAGTACCCAGCACTGCATAGAATTAAACTAGCCTTTGAAGGAAGCACTTAGACATTAAATGTTTATAAACACAATCTTTCCCCCTTTTACTATAATCAATTAAATCACAGAACTACTGAACTTGAAACAGTTGTGGCTTTGGATTGGAAAGAATTTGAATTCTGGCTATCACCTTTTTGTGCTAAACTAGGTTACTGCTACTTCCCTTGGGCAAACACATCTGTGATTTGAACTAATCAGGCCCTGTGTATCACTGCTGTTTCACACAGATAGGGCTGAGTAGCAAGCTCTGAAATGAGAGGCCACAATCTTAAAGAAAAACACATTGTTCCGAGTTATCAGATGGAATGTCTACATCCATGTCAATGATGTAACAGAGATACTTACTCAGATTAGTAATTTTTCATCTGAATAAGTATTTCAGTCAACGTGGGTATATGAACACTTTCAAAATATTATTCATGTAGATTTAAACTCTGAGTTACTAGATTAATTCTACATTTATGTTTTTGTAAAGTAGATGATTTTTTCCCATCAAAGCAAGAAGATTTGAGTTCTTTTGTTTTAGTGGCTGAAGCCAGAAATGTACTTTACAATATAAGTATTTGTTATTTTAGCAAGTATTTAACACAAACACTGAAACACTAGCATCACAAAACATTTAACAAAATCAATTCTCAGTTTTTACAAAATTTACAGGATTATCTCTCATTTTCATTTCCGAGTTATCAGATGGAATGTCTACATCCATGTCAATGATGTAGTAATTACCCACATTAACAGAGATACTTACCCAGATTAGTAATTTTTCATCTGAATAAGTATTTCAGTCAACGTGGGTA
>NW_008360312.1:1637705-1659290 GCF_000622305.1 Nannospalax galili
ATAACAAAATGAAATCATCAAAAAACTATAACATTTCATAAGAACGTTTAATTTCAAATTGCTCTTTGAATTGCTTTAAATTGTATCTTCATATATTTCTTTAAAATTTTTAACTATCTTTCTCTGCTAGATATGTTTATTTCAATTATACAGTAATAAACAAAAATAGTAGTAACTCAACATTATATATTGATACAGCAGCTGATTTAATTGTTAAGGGAATAAATGAAGTTCTTTTGATCTGAATCCTTTTATGGCAAACAAAAAATAAATGTTCTATACAAATCTGCAACAAAAATAGTCACCTAAATATAAATGCCAATAAAATAGTATATCATTGTTCCTCATGGAAATTCTTGATGCATGATAATGCATGTCATTAGTGAAAACCATTGGAGAAATCAAGATTGCATTTTAATGAATGAGCTAAATGCCTGGGATTGTCAACAATGCTAAAGGAATAATTATCTGAGAAAAATTAATTCTGGCATTTGGTAATTAGTAGATGAAAAATTGTAAACTTCACTGAAAGGATACTTTGTCTAAAATGTTTTATGCCATACCACATGCCACAGCCACAAATGATATTGTGTATGGAAATATTTTATTATGTAACAAAGATTGTTCTGGGTCAAGAAATATTTTAAAAGATTTAAAAAGAGGCCTTATCTAAGTCATGGAAGCACTAATAATGACTATGTTTTCCAGAGATAAATGTTCATAACCATGACAAGATAAGTAGGACAATTTCTAGTATTGATAATACACACACACATTTGTGTGTGTGTGTGTGTGTGTGTGTGTGTGTGTGTGTGTGTGTGTTAATGTAAAGTTTGTCTGGGAGAGGACCCACCTCCAAACTCCCATATGGAATTTTCCCTAATATAGTGCTAACTTCTCAAAGAATAAGAAGAGTGAAATAGAGAGAGGAAAAAGAGAAGGAGGAGAAAGAAAAGGACAAGGAAAAGGAAGTGGAAGAAAGGGCGGGATTGGGAGAGGAAGAGTATGGCCCTCACTGATTTTTGCTATATGATTTTGGAAGTAACATAATGTAATTCTAGCCATGTTCTGATTCTCAGAACCAAGTCCATAATAGTTGCCACACTAGGAGAGTTGGGGTTTGTACAAAGGCACCAACACTAAGGTGTAAAATCTTTGAGAGCAATTATAAAAATATTTTCAACAGAACTCAATCCTCGGCTCAGAAAAATTAGTAATAGTTTTCATCTACATTAATATTGTGAAAAACAAAGAGTCCCAAGAACAGATCTAGATTAAAGGTAACTAGAAGCTGAGGGTGATGGTGCATATCTATAATTCTAGCACTCCAGATGTGAAGCTATGAGGATTAGGAGTTCAAGGCCATCCCTGATCTATAACAATTTTCAGGCCAACCTAGGCTTATGAGATTCTGTCTTATAAAAACAACCTAAAGCTAGCAACCATTTATGAGAGAGAACATGTGATGTTTGTGTTTCTGAGTCTGGGTTACTTCACTTAGAGTGATTGTTTCCTTATTTACCCATTTTACCTGTGAATTCCATAAGTTCATTTTCCTCAATGGCTGAATAATATTCCATTGTGTAAATGTGTCATATTTTAATTATCCATTAATCAAGTCATGAGTATCTACATTTTTTTTCATTTCCTGACTGTAGTGAATGGAGCAGCAAACATTGATGAATAGGTATCTCTGTAGTAGGATATAGAGTCCTTTGGGTATAGGCCCAAGAGTGAAAATGGCTGGATCATGTGGGGGATTTATCTTTGGCCTTTTGAGGAACCTCCACATTGATTTCCATGATGACTGAGCTCCAATGTGCACTCTCACCAGCAGTGAATAAGTGTTCCCTTATCCCCGCATTCTGACCAGAATTTTTCATCATTTGCTTTTAGGATCTTAGCCATTCTGACTGTAGTAAGATGAATCTAAGTATTTTTAATTTGAATTTCCCTGCAGGCTAAGATGTTGAATATTTTTGGTTGTGAGGCTGAGCCTTTAATGACTTCACCAACTCCCCAGGCTGATGTTGAATATTTTTTAAAAATCTCTCTCAGCCATTTGTGTTTCATCATTTGAAAACATTGTTGAGTTTTTTGTTTAAGTTTTTACTGAGCATTTGCATTTTCATACAGTAGTTCTTAATCAAATTTAGACCCCTCCCCCAGCCATCCCCCATCCCCCCACCGGACCTGATCCAGTCAATCATTTGCACCAGATGTCATTCAGTGTAAATTCATCCACCAGAGTCTAGTCAGACTATCCAGAGATCATATGTAACACATACTTTCCTTCATCCATCATCAATCAATGTCCAATAGTTCTTAGTCCAGGGATGGCCCACAACCCATTTCTCTCCTCTACTCTGGATCCTTGTTTAATTGAGTTGGCAAGGGTCCTATGTTTGATGCCACCGTTGCCACAAATTCACATGTGCAAGTTTCCAGTGGCCTAAAAGCCTCTATTTCCCTGTGTTCCTGAACCAGCCCTGGCTCTTAAAATCTTTCCACCCCCTCTTCAGCAATAGTCTCTGAGCAATGGGTGTGTGAGTTTCAATGTAGGAGTCCCATCCAAGGATACACACTCTACAGTCTCTTATTCTTTAACACGTGCCAGTTGTGGCCTTCTGCGTGCATCATACTCTGATGTATAAGGAAGCTTTGCTGATGAGAGTTGAAGGATGCATTAGTTTTCTCTCTACCCCTTGTTCTGCTATGTTCCATGAGCCTTAGTTGCACAGACTCAACTGTATATGTGTCACCTAGTAATGGGCATCCCTCAGACATATTTTCTCAGTGTCTGACCAGATGTGCAATTCTGCAGTAGCCTCCATCTGTTGCAAAAAGAAGCTTCTTGGATGAGTGGTGTATGGTATGCTTGTCTATAAATATAAGGATTCTTATTTAGCGTGTTAAGAAATTTCATTTGTCTAGAGATATGAAAGAGATAGAGTTTTCTCTAGAATCTATGTCCTTTCCTGGCATGTGTATTTGGCTGAGTTTACTGTTCCACTCATGAGTTCACTCCCATTGAGAGGGCTTTAAGTCCAATTAGATAGGTGTTGATTGCCCCCCAGATAACAGTGCATTACTGCACCAATAGAGGTAGTTTGCCATGCTGGTCATTATGGTTATTAGGGTTTAAGACTGGGTTGGACCACTGATTATTTTCCTCCCATTGCAGTTTTCATATTATCATCCAGCATTATGATAGCTAAACCTTGGGTAGAAGGCCCCAGGTTCCCACTCCATTGCTCCAAGTCCTGTATCTGAAGCATGTCCTGTCTTCAGAAGTAGGGTCTTATCTACTAGTTCTTGGAGATAACCAAGAAGTTTGGCAACAGCCTGTGTTATCTGGGGAGTCTCCTGGACCACTCTAATGAACCATTCAAAGGGAGGTTGTTTCTGTCTGGCACTGTGTTCCTTGCAAAGCAGTTCCTAGGTAAACATATGCATGCACTAATGTTCAGACACTGTATGGCCATTTCTTATGAAGTTGTTTGCCCCAGTTTTTAATTGGGTTTTTTTGCTCATTTGAATTTTAGATTTTTAGTTTCTTCAATATTATAGATACTAAACCCCTGAGATATTTTTTTCATTCTAAAAGCTGCCTCTGCACACAATTGATGCTCTTTTTCACTGTACAGAAGATTTTAGTTGCATGAGATTTCATTTATCAATTTTTTTATCTAAATGCCTGAACTATCTAGGTCCTGTTCAGAGAGTCCTTCCTCTGCCTGTGAGCTCCAGTGTATTCTCTACTTTCTCTTCTATCATACTGAAGGTATCATGTCCAATGATCAGGTCCTTGCTCCATATGGAGACTTTCTCATCTATCATACTGGTGGTATCACATCCAACATTCAGGTCCTTGATCCATATGGAGTTGAGGTTTGTTCATGGTGAGACACTGGGACCTAGTTTAATTCTTGTACATGTAGATGTCTGGTTTATCGAGTATGATTTGTTGAATATATTGTCTTTTGTCCAAAGTGTGGTTTTGGCTCTTTTGTCAAAAAACAAATTACTGTAAGTATGTGGACTTAAATCTGGCTCCTCGGTTCTATTCCTTTGATCAGTGTGCCTGTTTTATGTCAGTACCATGCTGTTTTTGTTACTATAGTTTTATAGTATAATTTGAAATCAGGGATGGTGATGTTTCCAGCATTTCTTCGATTTCCAACTGTGAATTCTGCAAGCTATAGTAACAACTAGCTTGGCAGAATATGTTCACTGGTACAATAGTGACACAAATGCTACTGGAGTAACCAGCCACCTTTTGATTGAATTTAAGGTCCACTTCACAAGATGGAGCCCATACCTAACACTTATTGGGACCAAGAACCTGTGGCTAGACAGGTCATGGGTCATAGGGGAGAACCTACTGCTATTATTATACTAAATAGACATAGTACTAAACTGACTCTTAATGAATTATTGTTGTGCCCATAGATTAGTGCATCTCTCAGCTCTCACCAGAGAAGATTCTTCTTTCAGCAGATGGTGATTACACACAGCTGGTAAATCTGAAGAGAATAAGTGACTTTGGAGTGTTCAGCCCTAACTGAGAGATTGATATCACACTCTATTGTCCCAAAGCTCAGGGGTCTTTTTCAATAGGGGTTGGAAAAACTGTAAGAGCCAGAGGTGGTAGATGAATACAAGGAAACTGTGTTGTCTGAACATCACAGAGTAGTTCCACATACAAACCCACAGCACTTCTGGCAGCATGCCCAAGACCCACACAAACTCAAGGCAGTCGTGGTCCAGCCTGAATGGCAAGGTGGGCCAGAAGCCCAACACCAAGTGAGGATCTATTGGCAACTGATAAATACTGTGAAAGGGAGAGCCAGTTCTTCCTGGTGTATGGCCTGATAGGTTGATCAGACTCCAAGGGATAGACCCACACTCAAGAGCATTTTGGAAACACAGATTAGATTTGATAGGTCCTTTAGAAAAAAAGACAAATAATATAGAGGACATGAAGGGAGGGGGTAGTAAAGAAGCCCGAGGGATCTGAATATGATCAAAATACGTTATATAAAATTCTGGAACCAATAAAAATATTCTTATGTAACCTAACTAACTAAATAAGAAACTAAAGACAGAATGGCCAAAAGCATTACATGATCTTGAGTTAGAGCCTATAGTAAATGCAAAAATACAAATTGACAAAATTGCAGGACTATAGATTACACAAATGTATTTTATCAGTTTTAAGATTATAGTTTTAAGATTAACAATGTGCCATGGTTATGCAACAGAAAATTCTTGTACTTAGGGAATATACACTGAGGCACTGAAGAACAAAGAGCTATGGCTTTTGAATGGTTCAGAAACAATGCATGTACATATTCATGTAGATGTGTGTTACATGGAGAGTATAAATGATTGAACCAATGAAGCAAAATATTAATAATTTTTGATTTGGTAATTCCTTGTACCAACATTGTACTTTTTCAATAAGTTTTTATTGTTTTTTAAAGGCTTCAAAATTAGTATATTTAACATACAGGAATTTTTGTATGGGGGAGAAGAGAAATAGAGTCTCACATAATCAAAAAAGGCCTTGAACTTCTGATTCCCTTTCTTTTACTGGCTGCACTGGGATTACAGAAATGCATCCTCATGCCCTCTTTAACAGATTTTAGAAAAATCAGTCAAAGAAGTAGCTATTCTTAGGTATTCTGCAGTATTTATTTAGTGCACCTATATGTTACACATTTAAATATGCTTAGTGTCTTTGTGATGGGTCAGGTTGGAGATCTTTATTCATTTTATTTTATTCAGTCCAGACTTAACCACATCTTATAATGTAAAAATTATTACTACTATGTAGTTTATATCATAAGTGAGGAAACTTAGGTTAAGAGAAATTTACAAACTTGTAGGGCATCTTAACTTTGAGTAGCTCAGCTGGATTCAGATTTTTGAAGTAGTTGATTCTAAAAGATAGGAAAATTGTTTGCATGACAAATAAATAGAAAACAGGTATGCAAACTCATATTACTTGTATCTTACTAGCACATCCAAAACAGATCAGCTATTATAACTAACTCAAAATCAATTATTTCAAATGATTTTTGCAGACAAAAATAAGGAATATTTTAGAAATAATTTTTAATCAAGAATTTGTTGATTGAAAGATAATCACCAACATATTTTAGAATTTTATGTCTTTCAGCAAAATCTTGAAAAATTCTCCAGAGTTTTGAAAGGATTTGATTTCAGTGTTGTGAAAATGTCTGCCTAAACAACCAACCCAAATTTGAATGTCCCAAACAGTGAACAAAGCATTTTTTCTAGTAGGGGACATAAATCTGTGCTCTGGGTTCATCTTTTGTCTCCAAATATCTTTTCATGATCAGGACAAAGAAAGTAAACCATTCAGCTCTGCACTGCAAACAGAGAAAGGGTCTCAGCATGACAACACAGTACAAGGCAAAGTAAGATAAAACTATGCTTGTACTTTCCCTTGACATAGAGCTGCTCCATGAAGGAGTAGCTTCCTGTTGACCTGCTGTTGCTACTGCCCTGGGATTGGGTTTCAAGTCTTTCTTCTTAACATTCTTTTCACAACTCAACTCAGTGAGGGAGAGAAATGCATATAGATCTAGAAAACAAGCTTATTTTTATAACATTCGATTTTGGAGGATGTTTCCTGATCTTATTCTTTGACAATGGAAAACAGCATTTTACTGTGCATCAAAGTCGTTATGACAACATGTCTGTGAAATCTTGCCTATGAAACTATACATCTTTAATACTTAATAGATAGAATTCAGTGAGTACCTTCCTTTATGCTAATGAATGGTAACTGGAATTTAAAAGCAATGTTAGTAGCTTTCATTTAATAATTATTCCATGTTCTTTAATGTTCATTCTTAAATTCTCAGACTGTTATTTTTATCTCTAGGAAGTCAATTAGGTGTTTTACATTTTCTATAGAGCACAGGTAAAGGCACACTAGAGCTGTAGAATGATGGAAAATTTTTTTGGTGTCTGGGAATGAGGAAGGTCATTGGTGCCCAAGACCAAATGTAGAGTCAAGATCATAGCTGGCTATCAAGGGAGATGGGAAGCCCATTCCTGAGAATCAGTCCTGCCGAGGCTAGAATTTGCAAATGATATGAACTTTCCCTGTCCCGAGCATAAGTCCAACACAGAAGCAAAGTCACTGCCATGTGCAACCTGGCACCATGAGGGAGGGGGTTGTGGGAAATGCAGCTGCTCAGAGAAGATGAAAACTGCTGCCCACCATCAGGAAGTCCTCCATACTCCATCCTCCATCCTCCAATCTGCTCCACTATCAGCCTACCACTGGAGGAATGTTGAACCATGACCTGCAGTTGGGGACTTCAGCTCCAGCTCACAGAGGTGTTGGGGGGACCACAGTTCCGGCTCACAGGGCGGGTCCAAAACTCTGACTCACCAGGGATAATGGGAAGGGAGCACAGCTCTGGCTCATGGGTGGGGACAATTATAGATTTATAGGACAGGACCACAGCTACAGAGCACAGAAGGGGCCACATCTCTGGCTCAGGAGACAGCCACAGTTCCTGCTAATAGGAGACAACCACAAATCCAGGCTCATGCAAGGGGTTATAATTTCAATTACACTGTTTCTTACAATTTTCCATTTCCATTCCTCTGTCTACATGATTATACTTGTATTTAAGGGACAGCATTTTACCTTCAGTGCAGCACACAGAGGCAACAGTTACTTGCTGACTTGAATTTCTTGCTACAGGGACATCAATATTGGGGAAAAACACTTTTTCTTAAGGAGACAGATGGATCGTGTTATTATTTTTCATGGTCAAGGATTTGGTTGATTCTGCTGTTTTTACATCTTCCTTCATGCCCAGAGGAAACAAGTAATGAGACATCTTTTTTATTTTATCAATTCATTTTATTTTAATTTTTGGTCTTTTTGAGACAAGGGCCTCCCTGTAAGCCCCAGCTGGCCTCAAACTTGCTAGGTAGACCAAGGTGGACTCAAACTCACAGAGATCTGCCTGCCTCTGCCTCCTGAGCTCTAGGATTAAAGGCATGTGCCACCACTGCCGGCCTTGAAACATCTTCTTTTTGGAGTCACACTGTAAGTCCTCTCAGAGCCTGTCACACTCTGGCATCTCCACACTGAGATCCACCACTGCCACCATTGCTCCATCTCCTACAGCCGCACCACTGTCATCTTGGCACTTCAGTTATTTTCTTTCTTACTTGCTAAATCCTAATTTCAGAATGAGATCAACATAGAAGCACCTTTACTGTGCTGTCCTAGACTGTAGTTAACTACAGGTGACTGAACCTGTCAAAGGTGGCACCGTGGATGGTGGTGGGGAAATGACTACACACAAGCACTTTTCAAGTTCCATGCGTGCACAGTCTAAATATGAAGACTGAGCACAGTGAATGCCAGTTGTGTCTGCATCCTGTGCCAGCAGCCTGAGCAGCAGCACCTCCACCCTCCCAAACAAGTGGCTCATGGCTCCCCACAGCCTCTCTGAAAACCTGGCTGGATCACACCCTTGGGACCATGTTCCCGTGGGCGGTCAGACTTCAGCCCTTAGTCAACCTGCATGTGCAGACATGTGGGGCAAGTGGGTCAGGCCTAATTTATGTTCTTTTAATGCTGTAGAAACCAGAAAATATATTAATTGAATCTGACATAGACAGCAGTCTCAGGAATATTGGTGAGACACACCTCTGGGTGTATCAGTGAAGATGTTTCCAGAGAGCACTGACTGAGAAGGGAAGACTCACTAAGAATGTGATAGAAGTCATCCTGTGAGCTTGGGGTATAGATAGAATTAAAGGGGAAGGAGAAAACACTGGTTATGGTGGCTCATGTTTGCAATCCAGGACCTGGAAGAAGGGGAGGAGGATAGCCATAGTTTGAGGCCAACTTTGGCTACATAGTGAGTTGCAGGCCAGATTTGGCTATAAAGTAAGACCCTGTCTCCAAAACAACAACAATAAAAAAATAAAAACAAGCAAAATCAAAATGTAGAGGAGAGTTAGCTGAGAGCTCTTGGCTTCCCATCCCAGTAAATAAAGAACAACTTCTGCTGTCACCATGACACTTGCTAAGCAATCATGGGCTGAGCCCACTGAAACTTGAATCAAAATGAATCTTTTCTCATTTGTTTCTGTAAGGTATTTTGTAATGCAAAGCTGACTTGCATGCACACTAACTGGTGTGAGGGGAAACTACATAAAGAAAGGGACATTTTAATTGAGCTATTTCAATATCAGATATAATTAGACAAATTTGTGTGATTTTCATCAAAAGCAAGCACAATTAAACAAAATCCAAAAGAAAATCACCACAAGGAAAATATCACTACTGAAAAACGGGAGACAGATTTGAGAACAGTAAATGGTTTGCTTTGTATGAAATACTGTATGCGAAAAGAAAATTAGAAATTATTTCAGAGACTTTCTTAAATACTAGCATAAGACACTTTAATGGCTCTTTCGATTTTCTTTTTAGACAGACTCTGTATAGCCCAGGCTGGCCTTGAACTTGCTGTCTTCCTTTCTCAGCTTTCTGAATGCAAGAATTTTAGACACACACCACAATTTCCAGTTCACTGTATTTGTTTCAGATCAAAGTTATAGAAAGCTTTAAGTTAAACACAAATATTATCTAGGGTAAGCTTCCTAACATAATAATCATTACAGAAGTCACCCAGAACCTGTAGTTACTTAAGTTTACATTAAAATTTAGAACAACTTTTGGATCCTTTGTTGCATTCGTCTCATTTCAAATGCCCACTGATGCTCACAAAATTAGCAACTTCGTTGTGTAGTAGTTTCCTGTGAATTGAAGCATTCCTACCAGAAAGGAGCTGGGAGTGTTATGAGACTCCAGAAGAATACAATTCACAAGTCTCAGAAAGTTCCCCAAACTGACAAGGTTCTCCAAGCCCTTCGCCAAGGTTATGGAAGCAGTAAACAACAGCTGGGAGAGGAGACCATCTAAGCTACCTGAAAATGATGCAGAAAGTGCCAGGGCTGCAGCTTCCATGATCTCCGAGATGGGGTTTTTGGTGATGCAGCTGCCTTTGCATCATCCATTCTCCTGTAAGTAACCCTTCATCAATACCCTGTAAGTAACCCCGTAAACTCATTGGTTCTCCAAGTTGGACTTTAATAGAATCATTGCTTCCATATGTTAATACTCTTCTATTTCCTCAGGAAATGTCTCACACAACAAACTTTTGTGTTGGGTAGAAGAGATCCAGAGCACCTTTACTATCATTGAAAATTCTACTGGCAGAACTGCTTCAAAAGATTAATGTGATACTGCACCATAAACACATTGGATAGGACAAAACTACGATGGGATGTTAACTCTAGGTCAAGGCTAGATGTCCTGAATAAGTGTAGCAAAGAATAGAATTTAGTTTGTAGAATGGACATTTTAACCTTGTACTCTTTGGAGTTCTCTAGAAATAGTCATGATAGAAAAATGAATTATATGCTTAAGAGTTGCCAGGTGGGAATTAGACTTTTATATTTCAAGAGAAATCATCTTTGGCACTCATGAGGAAAAAAATAGAAGGAAAATATGATTCATCACATTTTGACAACCTAGAGCTTTCAACTTCCATGTGGACGTAGGGGACTTTCTGAGAGTCCCAGAAGAGTCATCCCAGGGGGGAATTATAGATATGAACCATCTGGCTTCCAGTTTGGCTTGAACTCCAACAATGGTCCAGATTCATCGATTTGCTCCTAAGGTCTGTCGACACACAGAAAAATATGAAGAATTTATAGTTCTGAATTTATATGGTTAGGGAGATATCTAAATGGATAAGAGTGCTTGTTACACAAGAAGGGGATCTGAGTTTGAATCCCCAGAACCTCTAAAACTGCTGTGTGACCATGCACATGCCCTTAACTCCAGCACTGTAAGGGCAGAGGTAAGAGGATGACAGGAGCTTGCCGGCTGCCAGTTTAGCTCCGGGTTCTGTGAGATAACCTTTTGTAAGGGATTAAAGAAGAGAGAAGAGAGTGAAGAACAGGATACTTGGCATCCTCTTCCAGCCTTTACATATGCACAAAGGTGAGAGAACCCATGCACACACACATTTGCACATACAGGCAGTGTTTGCACATATAAACACACATACAAACAAGAAATCATACTTCTGATATTCTGATGGTGATGGTGGTGGGATGTTTGTGTGTGTGTGTGTGTGTGTGTGTGTAAAATCATTACCATCTACAATGGAACTTTCTCAATTTATAAATAGGGAAACTGAAGCCAAAGCTAAATTGCAGAGGCAGTTTCAAAGCTAATACTGGAACCAGTATTGCAGGTTCTTCTCTCTGTATTGTGACATTTCTAGGCTGAGTTAAAAAAATGAATCCCCTTTTTGGCTCTAGATGGTCCTTAATCTGTGATATAGTTATATCCTGATATATACCATGTGTCATAGCTTACCATAGTGCATCTTAAACATGTTTAAGAATAATTGCTTTAGCCTAAAATTGAGCAAAATCATCTGACCCATTGAGTATCTCATGTACACACATACACAGTACAAGTGAGACTTTTATTGGCTTGGTGAAATGCAAGGCCAGAACGCCCCGCATCAACTGGGAGCAAGGCACACTGTAGACTCTCAGTTGTTGTCTCTCAGAATCACGTGACTGGCTGGAAGTTGCAGCATGAAGCCGCCAAGCAGCAACATGAGAAAGGATTGTTGTGCACATTAGCAGGCCAAGATCAAAATTCACACCTCAAAGTATGAATTTTACTCATTGTTAACTGCTGTCAGTTTAACTGCAAAGACAAAAATTCATAAATTAACCGTTTTAAATCAGGGACCATCTGCAACTCATGAATTAAGACAATTGTTATATCTGTATAATTTACTTTATGATCAAAACTGTCACACATATATATTTCATATCTCTCTTTAATGAATATTTGCTTGCATTGAAAGCATCAGGAGTTAAATTTCACCAACTCTCAAAACTGTCCCTGAGACAGAAAAATGTTTGTAGATCAAGAGTATAGGTAATTATGACTCTTCCCCTCTCTTCAATCCTGATTTTGCATTTTAGTGTTTTATGCTAATTTTTATTGGTTACTACCATTTGTACATATATATGGGGCACAGTAATGATTTTATATAATGATAAAATCAGAACAATTAAGTTTTCGAACTTCTCAAATGTTTATCATTGCTAGGTGCTGAGGACCTTTAAACTCTTCTAATTAATTTGAAGTAAATAATAAATTGTTACAGGCCATAATTACCTCTGGCATTATGACAAATAGAATTGATTTCTCATATCAAAGTATTTTTGTACCTAAATCTGTCTCAGTCTGTGCCCCATTTCTCAGTTTCTGGTGACCACTATTCTATTTCTGACTTTCATGAGATCAATTTTGTAGCTTTCACATATGAAAGAGAACATGTGGTATTTGTTCCTGGCTTTTTTAAATTAACACAATGTCTTCCAATTGCACTCAGATGCTACATTCTTTTCTATCGCCAAATTATATTAAAATGTGTGTGTGTGTGTGTGTGTGTGTGTGTATTTTTTCTTTCTCCTTTTATTCCTATTCTAAAAGGGACGAGTTGCGGCACACTGAAGAAATACTAAACCAAAGAAAGTTTAAAACCACCATGTTAAACACCAACTCCATTAGCTCCATGTCCAGTGTCTGGGACTTCCCTTCCAAAGGACTCAGCCCCTCCAGTTTTGCTGTATGAAACATACAACTCTCTTGGGTCAGTACCATTCCCCATATGCAGCTCTCCTTGGCAGATGTCTCATGGCTCTGATATCTCCAACATCTTGGGATTAACATCACTAGCAACCAGGCTTTACCTTCACAGCTTCACACATGGTCTTTCATGGCCTCTTAGTCTGTCAGGGCCTTTTTTATGCAGGGACACCCCAACTGTATGCCGCCTGGACTCCATGGTGCTCTTTGAAATTATACAAGAAGAAGTGATGACCTTCCCTACTTTTGCATCTTGCATGCCTCTAAAGCTAGCACCATGTAAACAACACTATCAAGTTCAGCTACCAGTGTGGGATGGACCATGGCCAGCTTCATCCACATTTCTAACAGCTTTTGTCTGATGCAGTTTTCTAACAATGGGGGTAAGGATTCCTTAAGCCATTTCCTTTTACAAGGAACATTAGCTAGGTGGAGTCTTGCTTTAAGGGTACTCTTTCCATGGTTCCAATACAAATCTGGAGGCCACTCCTTAATGGCTCTAATCTCCTTATCAAAGAGAACCTCTCCTCAGCATATAACTTGGCTCCAACATAATTAAGCTTAATAGTGCTCCTTTTCTCTCCAAACTGTACATTTTGTATTTCCTGTGTTGCTCCTTTTCAATTTAGCACTCCATAACATTCACCATTAATAACCACGCTACCTTTTCTACCTTAAGCTGTCTTGAATTTTCCTCTGCCAAAGAAATTAGTCCACTACTTTTCAACTTATTCTCAGTAAAGCCTTTGCACTGTGGGTAGACAGCAGCCAAATGCTTTACCAATATATCCCAGTTGCTGTTTAAATATTTTATTTATTATTTTTATTTATTTTATGTGTATGTGTATATTATCTGCCTGTATGTAAGTGTACCTGTGTCATGAAATTCCCATGGAGGCCAGAAGAGAGCTTTCAATCCCCTGGAGAAGTTTACAGATGGCTGTTAGCCATCATGTGGGTGCTGGGCATTAAACCCAGGTCCTCTGCAAGAGTAGTCAGTGCTTTTAACCACTGAGCCATGTCTCCAGCCCCCCAGTTGCAGTTTAAATCCTCATTCTCCTCTGGAACGACTTTGCTCTCAGCACTACTCTCTTCCAGGCTCTTACAAAAGGACCAGCCAAGTTCGGCTTAAAGCATTCAACTGCTTATCCAGTCCAAACTTCCAAATTCTTCCACATTCCTCCGAAAACCCACATAGGCATGGTCTTCACACCAACAGCCCACTCTCTAGTTCCAATTTCTGTATTAGTTAATTTTCTATTGTTTTAATAAAACACCATAACCAAAGCAACTTATAGAACCAAACATTATTTGGCTTATGGCTCCAGAGAGAGAGACCATAATGTTGGAGAAGCATGGTTTCAGCCGTGAGCACTCACATCTCCAAGCAGGCACAGGAAGCAGAGCAAAACTGAAAATCATGTGAAACTTAAAAATCCTTAAAGCCAGTCCCCAGAGACATGCTTCCTCCACATGGCCACATATCCTTAAGGCTTTGTGGCTCTTGGAGCCTATGGGGAACATTCTCATTCAATTTACCATACTCTTTATGCAGCCAAGTTTGGTCTTCCACTCATGATCCTCCTGCCTCAACCTCCCAAGTGTTGGGATTACAGACGTACACCACCACATCCAACTTTTTCTCCCATGATATTCATTCTAACTGAGATGAGATTGCATCTCATTAGGGATTGGATTTTCATTTCTCTGGTGTTATCTGATTTGATGTTGATTTTTTTCAGAGTCCCCATAGCATTGCATGGCTCTTGTTTTCTAGCCTGTCACTCTACTAAACTGGAGACTCTTTCAAATAAGGTCCATATTACACTTACCTTCGTGTCTGTAGCACTTATTTCAGCTCTAACCACACAGAAAACTGATGAATAATTTAGCAACAATAAATGAGTTGGGGGGTGGGCAATTTGCAAACCCTTTCCATGTCTATTCTTCCTAATCCCTCTTCTGAACTTCAGACATACACAGAATTTCCTGGGGTACAGATGAAACTCGGGCATGCCCTTTTTTCCCAATCACCTCAGCAGGCAACTCAAAATTTTGCAGTGTGAGGAGGGACTCTGCAGAATTTCCATCCTTTCATCTGCTAAGTTATCTCAGCATACTTGGGTCCCGCTGCTACTTAGTCACTTAGTTCACTCTTTTCCCCTTGTTAAAAAAGCTTCTCACCAAGTTCAGTACGATGAGCCCAAGGGCTCCTATGGGATCCCTGAGTGTCTCAGACCTTGGCTCCATCTGTCAAGGAAAAGGAGGCTGGTTTCTTCTTCCTTGACTGTAAGTCTCTATTCCTCTTGCCTGTCCAAGATGGAGATGGAAGAGACAGAAAGCATAGGTTAGTCCTACCATTCTTATTATATTCCTGAAGAGCAGGCAAATATTTCCTGAAGTTGAATTGAATGGTTGGTAATTTTTAAATGTTTTCAGTGACACCAAAACCTAAACAAACACAAACTAAACAAAATGATAAAATGTTATTTGATGAATTGGTATTAAGCATTAAGTATGATGCAGTAACCACTATGCTGACAGCATGAACCTGGGGAAGGGTTAATGATAATGCAGATTCCCTCATGGTCCAAAAAACAGTCATCCCAATACAAAGAGACAATGCTGTCCTTTGTTTTAGGCACTGCAGTCTCATCACTACCCCCCACCTCCCTTCCTCCACACAATCATATTCCTGGTGACATCTCTGTAATTAGATGCAAAAGCTGACACACAAGGGCTCCCCAGCCCCTTTTCAACTTTGTGTCTATTATTGTTGTTCATGTTATCACAAAGAAGTTTTCTGTTTTTGTTTGTTTTCTGTATGACAAGCCAATATTATGTAATACTTGCCCTAAAAATGTGTTTTTCACATTCCCACAAGGTAACAAAAAGCAGTTCATGTCATAAAGCACTTATTGTTCCTTAAAAAGTATTTGTCTTTAAAAACATACTTCCTTAAAAACTGTCTATGTGCTCAAAGCAGTTCAATTTTGTGTTTTTTGAACCACTGTCTTAAACTACCATTTTGCTTCTACTAGAGTATTTTATTGATTTCTTTGCTGTGTGCTTCTTAGAGGAGAACAAGGTCGAAACCTCAAGTTGCTAGCTTCTGTGTTAACAGTCTTTATTGTGGGTTGTGAGATTGTATCTTTACCAAAGTGAAAAAGAAAACTCTTTTAGAAGTAACATGAGTTAGAAATTGTAAGAAAATGCATTTACAATGACTGTGATTGATAAATATTCACAGCCAATGATTGCTGTATCCTTTAGAAAATGTTTTATATAAAAAGCAGTGTTACGCAAAGGGAAAAGTGTTTCCACAGTAAAAGAATTTTAAAATACACATAAAAGTAGGGTTCTGGAGCACAATAAGAGAACACTTGTGAACCATGCAAGGCCCTGGATTCAATCCCTAGAACCACAGAATAAGTCAAGTCCCCAGGCATCCTTCTCCTGAGCTATAACCATTGGATGTGTATGTTCCTGGTCAATATAATTACGGTGCAACACTATACTACTTAGTAACTACTAGTTCCTTTTTTTCTAGCTTTACTGGAATGCATATTATACAAATTAAAGGTACACAAAATAATGATTTGATACACAAATACAGTGTGAAATGATTCCCACAATATCACCTCATGTACGTGTTTGTTATAGAAGTAAGGAAACTTAAGATCTACTCTCAGCAAATTTCAAATATACAAAACAGTATAATTAACTGCATTCACCTACAAAGTAGTAGGAAGTTCATACCATTTGGTTAACAACTGCCTATTTCCCCATGCACCAGCCCCTTGGCAATGTTTATTAGACTCTGATCCTGAGTTACACCTTTTCACATTTCACATGTAAGTGAGATCATGCAATATTTATTTTTCTTGTCTGACTTATATTTAATGTAATATCCTCCAAGGTCATCCATACCTCTATAGATAACAATATTTCCTTACTTGGAGGTGATAGAATATAGGTAATTAATTACATCTTATTTGTTTATCACTCATTAGGTACTAAGCTTGTTTCTATATCGTATCATACAGAATGCTCAAACAGAGTTGGGAGTCAGTATGTCTCTTCATAGTACAGAACTGATTTTTTTTTAAATTTATACCTAGAACTGGTATTGTTGGTTTATGTAGTACATTCAATTTTGTAAGGACCAGATACATTTGTTTGCTTGTTTATATTATGAGATAGATTCTTGATAGTCTAGCATAGAAGTCCTTGGCTCAAGATAGCCTCCTGCCTGAACCACCCAAGTAACTGAGACCACAGGCAAGCCACCACACCAACCTATTGGTTTTATTCTTAATATTTTAGGAATCTCCATCTTTTTTTTTTTTCTACAGCTGCCACACATTTACCTTCCCCACTAGACCACCTTTGTATCCCTTTACTCCAAGCCTTACAGGTTTTATTATTTTGTATGTGGATATTCAGCATTCTAATCTTGTCTATTGAAGAAACTTCTTCCCATTTATCATCACAACAAGTTCACATGGCAATTGTACTGACCAAATATTATAGCCTATTCTGGTTTCTTAGGTACAGAAGTTCACAGATCCCAATGATTGACATTTAAAGATATATTCAGCTATACTGAAATAGAGAAAAATATTTTAAAACTTTGTTAAGTCTTCAATCTCTACTGGATGTTTATTAAAATATGGCTTATTTGATGCCATTAAATAAAAAAAAATTTATGTTTTATACATGTACTTCTTGATTTAATTTTTCAATGCATGTGTGTATCCATACACATGTATGTCTGTGTTCATGTATGTGTGTGCAAATGCAGGTGTATGTAGAGACTGAAGGACAACTACAGGTTTAATGCTTAGGAACCACATCCACATGATTTGAAAGATAGGGTCTCTTACTGGAACCTAGGTCTCAGCCTCCAGACTGGCCAGTAAGCTATAAGGATACTCCTGTTTCTTCCTCTCTAGCACTGAAATTGCAGGCTAATGTCACTATTCCAGGCTTTTTAAAAATAAGGGTTCTGGGGACTGAACTCAAGTCCTAAAGCAAGTACTTTACCAACTGAGCTATTTTCCTAATCCCAGTTCTAATTTTAACTTTTTATTTTTTTGGTGCCAGGAGTCAAACCAAGGGCCTTGAATATACTAGGCCAGTGCTCTACCACTAAGCTACAACTTTAGCCCCTTAATTTTTACCTTATATTGAAGTGGAGTGCACATGCAGTAAAGTGCAAAGTCGTAATTATACTATTCCAAACCTTTAGCCAGTTGTTTCCATGTACACGATCAGTATCCACGTTTAAAATAAACGATCCTGATGCCTGAGCAGATTATTCCAGGCATAAAAGGAAGGATGCTATTCCAAGCAAAGAAGCAGTGTTGGAAATGGCTTGGTCTCATGAAAGAATGTAGAACATTTACTGAAGAGCGAAGCAGAAATGAAGTCACATTGAAAACCTCCGCAGCTGGGATGTAAGCGAAGTCAGGGAGGTCAGTACACACCAATTTGATAGGGAATAGAATGTGAGGCACAAGGTGTATTATTTTCTCAAAGATTATATGGAACTAATAGAGATTTTTATATAAATGGAAATGATATAACCAGTGATAAGTTATTTAAGAATTCTGGCAGCAAGAGAGACAGGAGAGTCAAAGGTGAAGGACATACGGGGAAAAAAAGAATATTTGCAGGTAACCGCGTATGAAAACGTTACTATTCCATTTCTAGATGAATCATAGGCTTTCATATACTAAACTGTGAAGGTGACTGGTAAAAATTACCCCGTGAAATCTATTAATGAGAGAAGTGGCCCAAATGCAAAGTTTACCCCAGTCTCTTTTCATGAATAGTCTCCTTCCTAAGAGGGGTTGTTGCTTATATAATGTGACTGCTTTCGTTGGATATCCTAAGAGAACTCAAAATCATCTCTTTAGACCAATGACTGATTCGTTGGAAATGCTAGTTTTACCTTAATGTTTTTCAGCCAAAACATTTTCTTTCATCTAACTTTGAGATATGTAAATTCAGAGGAAACAAGGGAGACACACACACAGGAGAGGAGAGGAGAGAGAGAGAGAGAGAGAGAGAGAGAGAGAGAGAGAGAGAGAGAAATGAGAAGATTGAAGTATAAGACTGCACAGCTGAATTTCTAGAAACTAGCTCTGCCACTTATCCTGGCCTGTCATCTTGTGCATTAGAAGAATTGTGCTGGCAAAGCTGCTTCTTCAAAGAGACGGGGATAGTATCTACCTTGCCCAACTTTAAAGCATTATTCAATGCAAGACATGTGTACACAGAGTAACAAGCAGAGTCTGCTCCCTTGACCACACTAAAGCCTTCTTACCAGCTCAAACTTCATCATGTGATGCAGGATTAAGCTGATTAAATGATCCCCACCCCAGTATTTTCTGAGACTTACAGAGTCGTACTAACAACGGATATAAAGGCAGACTCTCGATTCTCGCACAGAGCATCAGAGGTGCCTGATGAGACAATGCTGTGTAAAGAGTCTTCTTTTTGTTTTGAATTCATTGCCCATACTGTGATTTTACTGTTGGAGAAATTTCCACTTACCTCTTTCCTACAAAACAAATACTTGGATGGTAGGTCGCTGACTTGGAAATATTGGAAAGTAAAAATTCAGGTTATAGTGATCATTCACACTTTACAAACTCTTAGCACATGCATAATGCATCACAAGAGGCTGTCCCCATTGTACTCAATAGAAAACTCAAACCCTGGAAAAGAACGTGAGTGACTCACCCAGTGCCACTCGAGTCAGGAAGACAAGACAGGAGGAACTTCTCCTTTCCACTGCTATGTTTTTATACACATCATTTCTTCTTATTTTCTCTCTTAGTCATGCCCCTGTTATTCAAGCAACCTGAGAACTGAGTTAAAAATCAGAATTATGCCTACTCCTAATGCACTGGAGTCCTATTTTATTACACCAATCCTCTCAAAAAAGAAGTGATCCAATGCTGACTGTGTCAGTTCCCATTAAACAGGCGCTGGAGGCTATAAACAGCATTAATAATTCACATTCTCTAATCTTGGAGTCAAACACAGCTACACACCTGTCATTTCTTTCATACTTGAGCCCCGAGTGATTTCTATTACAAAAAAGAAAAAAAAAAAAAAAAAAAAGAAGAAGTATAATTTAAGAGATCTGAAAAACTGTCATTTAGCTGAAGGACAACATTTCGCTGACACAATATCTACACATACCACATCAGGTTGTCAAGGTCAAATAACAGAGGTCTCTGGCAAACTCCGTGAAAATGTTTCAAAGTTCTTTCCAAAGACTCACACATTTGTGTGTTTTCTCACTTTCATTACTCTGAAATTTAGTTACTTGCCTTTTTTTCAAAATGAACCAAATTTTCCTGGTGTATCCTGATACAGTTTTTGCTATATATTCTATAACAAATTCTGTTTTTAAATTACTGTTTCTGTGGACTCAACATACTAACTTCTCATATGTTTCCAAGCTTGCTATAACCATTTGTTCTTTGACATCTAAGAAAAATGGACTCAAATTGTGAGAAAAGATATATTTCATATTTTCAATGCATCACATGTACCTGATGTTCCAACTTTCTGTTACTATTCAAATTCTGTATCTCTGTAACTTCTATACAGTAAAATTTTCTGAAGTTCTGGAATACTGACTGTGAGAGTTTACAAATAAAGACATAGAAAATATATTTATATAGTGTTTTAGACAACAAGGTTAATAAAATGCATCAGATACTCTCACCTCTGAGTTTTCATGGTGTGGCTGGACCTGTGATTTGTCTCCATTCTGCATTTCTTTTTTAAATATTTTATTTTTTTTGTTTATTTTATGTGTTTAAGTGAATTGCCTGCCTGTGTTTAAGTGCACCTGTGTTGTGCAATGCTGGTAGAGGTTTGAAAAGGATGTTGAATCCCTAGAACTGGAATTACAGATGGTTGTTAGCCATCATGTGAA
This sequence comes from Nannospalax galili, assembly GCF_000622305.1. NCBI lineage: Eukaryota > Metazoa > Chordata > Mammalia > Rodentia > Spalacidae > Nannospalax > Nannospalax galili. The sequence continues at coordinate 1,658,420 of NW_008360312.1, forward strand.
TTCTGGGAATTGAACCTGGGTCCTCTGCAAGAGCAGTCAGTGCTCTTAACTGCTGAGCCATCCCTCCAGCTCCTAGTTCTCAGTTTCTTTTCCTCTAGTTTTCTCTTTGTCCATTGGTTCTCTGAAACACAGCTCAAACAGAAATGTTAATCATCTTTTATCTCAGACATTTGACAATTTTACTGAGATTTGAATTCTATTGTTTCATAAGCAAAATTGTGGCAGACCTCCAAAATGGCTCCCAATGACCCAAGCCTTGTAAAATCCCCTCCATGGGGACAGCTGGGATTAATAACTTGTTTAAAACAAAAAGAATATGAAAAGAGAGATGGAATGTCACTTTCCTGATAGTGCTATATCACAAAGGCAAAAGAATGTTATAGATAAAATTAAGAATATCAGTAATCCTTAGGCTCATCAAAATGGAAATTATCTTAGCTGGACCTAACTTACCTAATCAAGTAAATCTTCCAAAAGAGTCCTTTCTCTTTTGTATGAGAAAAAACAAGTGACCATGAAAGGAAATGAATTCTGAGAATAACCATATGAACTCAGAAGTGGGCCCTGATCCTAAAATCAGATACCAACCCATGATGGTGCTAACCTTCACTGCAGCTTGTGAGATTCCAAGGTACTCAGCAAAACTGTGCTCTTATTCCTGGCCCACAGAGAATGGGAGATCATGCTTTAGACCACCTGGTGTATGGGGGTTTATTATATAAGACTAGAAACTTAGTATATCATTTTTTCTTTTTTATTGAATTTTTGAGATTTTTTTCAGATAATATAATTTTATGGTATTTAGATCCCCTCTCTTACCCCCACCTCTATTATTGCTCCCTGACTAATTTATTGTCCTCCTATACATTAA
>NW_008360312.1:1659312-1664264 GCF_000622305.1 Nannospalax galili
AATTTGGGTCTCCAAAATATTCTTCAGTGTGGGTCCATCCATTGGAGCTGTTTAACCTATCAAGAATCCCATGCTTGAAAGAAACTGTCTCTACCCCTCCGAGCAGCCATATGTTGACACAATTTCCTTAGGTAGAGTTGGAGTATCTTACCCACTTCCTTATATCTGTGCTAGGATGTTTTTCTGGTTTGAGCTTACATGGGACTTGTTCATGCTGTCACTATTGCTGTGAGTTCATATGAATAACTGACTAGATCTCTGGAAAACTGTGTTTCTAGCTCTTACAGTCTTTTCTCCCCTCTTATACAATGATCCTTGAGCCTTGGCAGACAGAAGTTTTTATATCGGCGTCCTATTCAGGAATAAGCATTCTGCAGCCTCTTGATCTCTGCATGTTGGCCAATTGTGGGTTAATCACCATCTGTTTCATAGGGAAACTTCTCTGGTTAGAGTTGAGAGATGTATTAATCTATGAGCATAATAATAAGTAATTAAGAGTCAGTGTAATACGATAAATATTTATAAGGAAACTAGTTTAGGTTCTACTCTATGTCCTGTGATCTGTCTAGCCTCAGGTTTCTAAACTTGGTATCAGTGTAAGATATGGACTCCATTCTAGGAAACAGACCTTAAAGTGGTTGACTCTTCCCGTAATATTTGTGCCACTGTTGTACCAAGTGTGCCAGCTGTTGTTGTAGTTCACAGAATTCAGAGCTGGTTAAGGTTCATGATTATTTTTTCCTTTTGGTAGTATGTCTAGTACCTTCCAACACTATGAATTCTACGGTCATTTCAAAGTAAACATTTTTTAATTATTTATTGTATTTATTAGTATGTGTTTACTATACAAAGTACAGTTTCTTCACGAAATTATCACATCGCTGTATAACAAAATTTGATGAATTCACCCTTCCTTCCCATTGTTTCCTGATTCAAATGCCATTTTTCATATAGAGGAGCAATCCTGACATTTATATGGAAGTACAAAGGAGTCAAAAAATTTCTGCTCAAAAAGAGCAGTGTTATAGGTAGCACAATACCTAATTTTAAATTATACTACAGAGTTTTGATAATAAAACAGGACAATAGCAACCCTGAAATAAGCACACAGACTGCATTAAGAGCCCTGTCTCCCGATTGGCTGGTTCCTCCAGTGGGCGGGGCCTGACACTAGCGGGAAGTAGGAAGGGAAGCTGGGAGCCATCTTGGGATGGAAGCCAGGAGACGCCTGGTAGAGCGTGGTGGTGTAGGAAACGCTCAGCCAATGGAACAACTCAAAGACAGAATGGACTGAGTCCCTGTGGACCTGGGGCAAGATCACTGGCCCCGGAGGCATGAACGAATGCGGGGCTATGGGCGTGGCATGGGCTGATAAGGCCAGCTCTGCGTCCGGTGGCATGGGGCTAGGCACTGCATACTCATTCCTTTCTAAGTTAATAAAGTCACATAAAATATATTATATGGTTTGTCTCATGTGCAGGAGACCCAGAGAGAATTTGGGCCACAAGCCCATAAACACACATAGCTACAGCCACCTGATTCTCAATAAAGGTGCCAAAAAATACACTGGATCAAAAATAGACTCTTCAACAAATGATGTGAGAAAACTGGATGTTCACATATAAGACAGAACTAGATCCTCCCATCCTATACATAAATACATTTTTAAAAATGGATCAAAGGCTTTAGCAGAAGAATCTAAAGTTTGGAACCATGAGAAGGGAACAGAAAAAAAAAATACTTCACAATATAGGCATAGGCTAAAACTCTGGAAATCAACTCTAGCTCAGGAAATAGTAGCAAGAGATGACAAGTAGAATTGCAAGAAGTTAAAAAATTTGTGCCTAGCAAAGGAAATCATTATCAGAATGACAAGAGCCTACAGAATGAAGAGAGTATTGCAAGTTATTCATCTACCAGAGGATTAACATCCAGAACATATAGGGAACTCAGAGAATTAGTCATCAATTCTTTTGACTACACCACAGCCACACCTTTGTAAAACTGATTGGGAATTCCTGAAAGTTTGTACAATCAATGAAAATCCATATAATTGATCATAACATAAAACAAAGATGACACATCTGAAAAATAAAAATAATCATCCAAATGCCTGAGAAGTTTATGACCATTTCAACAAGACAGTAAAAACTATGGTGGCTGGGGTATTTACCACCACCCAGCTAAGTTATCAAATGGCCTCTGCAACTGAATTACAGCATAGCACACATGCACAAGCATATAGAATTTTTATTCTACCCTTTTTAAAAGATGACATATATGTGAAAAATGGGACTTCAATATAATTGAGACACCTGACAGCATTTTCATAAATCATAGTTGCTTATACTGCATTTAGTTACACTGACATAATGAGTCCCAGTGAGTAGGCACAGTCACCACATCAAGCTGGGAACTTAGTTAAATGTCTACTATTAAAACAGAAGGCAGTGAAGTGCTTTTGAGACCAAATGAGAAAACTTAGTCTGTTAAGAAGCATGTAAAACCAGCCTGAAGAGATGGCTCAGTGGTTAAGAACACTGGCTACTCTTGTGGAGGATTTGGGTTTGGTTCCAAGAACTCATATGGTAGCTAACAACCATCCATAATTCCAGTTCCAGGGGATCTAATGCCCTCTTCTGACCTCTGACAGTATGTTTGGTTATACTTAAATACATGCATGCAAAACACTCATAAGAAAAATCCAAAAAATTAACAGAGGTACCTAAAACCAAGTTACTAAGTTAGCTCAGAGAACCTGGTTTTAATATAATTTATTATACTATAATATGTGACCTTGGAAGTATGAGCTATCTCCTCATAAGTTTAGCGATATCTTAGGGCTTTCATATTTAACCTTAATTTCAAAGAACAAAATACTCTGTGAGTATAAGTTTCTGTATGTCCCACAAAATGAGGCTAAAGTCACATCATTTTTATTAGTACACTAGGTAATTTTTAGAAACACTAGGGTCTGATCACAAATGTAATTAATGATAGTTATTGTGTTCAGTTTTAAAGGTACAAACAAAATCAAGATATTCTTTCTCTTGGAGTATCTCGTTGGTAAGCATGGATCATGGAGGAAAATAACTCCCTATTCCTCTATCCTTTCATTGACCTGAAAAATATTCCATTAGTTTCCAATTATATTGACTTTATTATCATTGTTCTACAGAAGGTGGTGATTATCCCGTGACCTTGCACAAATTTCAAATCTACAACTGATGCTTTGTGACCACTCGGTGTTTACACAGTGCCATGCAATTATCAATGAAGCTTCTATTTCTTTGTTGTTTTCAAAGTACTGTGGTTGCTCTGTCCTCCTTTCTCTAAATTAAATATCATTAAATGAAAATGTGTCTGAGAAAGAACATGCTCAAAATGTTTCTAACAAGAGATTTTGAAATATTTGACCTATCAGAAAAAGATATTTCAAAGGGTGGCAGTCAAGTTCACCCAGTTCCCACACGACTCCGGTGCCATTAGAATTCAGTGCCATAGCCGTCACACTAAATGCAGAAACTATTATACATATGACATAAAGAAATTCTTTCTGCTGATTTGAAAATTATCTGCTTTTAGAGTCACTTTATCATTAGAAGTGTTAACATGGAAAAGAAGATTTCCAGCTGGTACGATCCCACGTCCCCCTATGCTACTGAGGTCTTTTTACATAGTGCACAGCATGCAACATAACATATCATTTACTTGTCAGTTACCTTTATCCTATATTGTCAAGTTGCCCCTATTAGAATATAAATTCTATAAAAATAGAGATTTTTATTTTCCTCATGACAGATGTATGCACTAATACATGTAGCAGAGCAGGGCTAAATATCACATGGGAATTACCTTTAATTTGTTAAAAGTGTAATTTAATTGATATAGTAATATCATTAACCATTCTATTATATATAAAGAATAAATATATTCAAACACTACTGTGTTGGGCTTTGTCTAGAAGTCTAGGAAACTACTTTTTGAAGGATAAAGGTCATGTTATTTTTACATATGGAACGAAGCAGTTACTCAAGAGTAGATCCTGTCCTTTGGCACGTTTGTTCACTGTAGGGCTGACTTTGCACCCACTTGTCCTTTTCTCATACATGGAGATCACCTGGCCAATGACCGCACTCAGAAAATGTTATTGGCTTGAGTTAAGAGCGCAGGAGTAAAAGCGGAGGGAAACAAAATCTAAGTGGCCCACATCAGAACAAGATCTTAGCACCACTGTCACTGAAAGTTACCTGTAAGAACACCACATCCTAAATTATTTCCTCTGATTTGATAGGACAGAAAAAGATGAACTTAGAACCAAAAGAATCTAATGTTTAAAATTTAAAGTTTATAATTTTTGTAAATTATTATATGGGTAGCTTTTCAAAGTAAATCTTTCTCTCCCAGGGAAATGCCATACTACGCTTTTTTGGTCAATTATCTCCTTTATCCCTTATGTAGAAGAAAAGGTATAGAAAAAACATCAAGCAGACAATGAAGAGTGAGCCAATTTGTCCTTAGTGAGCTAGAAAACTGCATTTGCCCGACTTGGCATATTTCCTTTCTATTTCTCTCATCAAATGCACAGAACTAAATGCTGCATTAAAGCCACCAGTTGAATGGATCTCCAAGTGTAAGGAAATGGAAACACTGGTGGATTGGTATAGATCAAAACTTGGATTTTCAGCTCAGCTCCCAATACGTAGGCTACATGTGAAAACAGAGTCTGAAATTCTCTGAGTCTCAGATTTTTTTTTATTATTATTTTTTATTTATTTAAATGCTGCATTAAAGCCACCAGTTGAATGGATCTCCAAGTGTAAGGAAATGGAAACACTGGTGGATTGGTATAGATCAAAACTTGGATTTTCAGCTCAGCTCCCAATACGTAGGCTACATGTGAAAACAGAGTCTGAAATTCTCTGAGTCTCAGATTTTTTTTTTATTATTAT
>NW_008360312.1:1668502-1674245 GCF_000622305.1 Nannospalax galili
GTCTGGAATCTTTTACGAATGATTTTGGCCTCAGGAACTTGGGTGTTGGACTGACCTGAGATCCTGGCCGTGGCCGTGCCTTGTGGGGATGCAACGGTAGATGGGGTGGGAAGCAACCCCAAGATTTCCCAGGGAGTGGATTGAGTAGCTGGGTTGTACTGGATGCAAAGGATCAGGGAGAGGAAAGGTAAGCCTCGGAGCCCCAGAAAGAGGCTGTCAGCCCCAGAAAGAGGCTAGCGGGTGTTGCAGGATCAGGGAAGTAAAGGGAGGTGAGGGCAGGGGCAGGTCCAGAAGCAGTGCTCCTAGGGCCCAGGGAAGGCACTAAGTTGATCTGGGTGAAAAAGATCAGGAAGCAGTATTGGTTCCCCAGGTGTCTGGGGACCCAAGACTAGGAATGGCAAAGGGCCCAAACTAGTAGAGAGCAGCAGCGGAGATGTAAGTGTGAATGTGGCTTGAGGAGTCAAAGCGCAGAGGGCTGCGCTATAGAATTACCCCAAGAGATCTGAGGATGGGAGTCAAGTCTCAGATTTTAATCTTCTGTAAACTCTTAGAGTAGCACCAACAAGTAGGAGTACATGGAAAAGCACCCAGAATGGTGGGGGACATGTGGAAGCCCTCTGTCTAAACACTGGATCCCATCCTCGTTCGCCTCTCAAGGACTTTATTGTACAAAACCTCTCTCCTACCTTTACCATCATTCTTCTACTACTGTGACATTTTAAATGTGCAAACATCTCTCTATTTCTCTTCCAGTGTTTCTCTCTCTCTCTCTCTCTCTCTCTCTCTCTCTCTCTCTCTCTGTCTAGACTGTCAAGCTATCACTGTATTTTTCCCAATTTCCTTGAGAGTAAAACTGTTTCAAAATTCATAGCTCTTTCTCCATCAAACTTTCAACCCGATATTGTTAATGTCACCCCTCCACACTGGAAACACCAAGCTCATCTCAAGTTGACCTTCAGCAGCATTTAACACCAGGTTGTTAGCCCTCTTTTTCTTACAGAGTCCTTGGCTAAGACAGCATTTCCCTCTCTCCATCTCCTCCTGTCTTATAGCCATTTGGCCTCCCATCCTTCTCCACATTTATGCAATCTCTTAATCATAGCCACTTACCCAACTACACTTATTCCTTGGGTCAACTTCTTCATTCCAAAGCCTGAAAACATTTACTATCCTATTAGCCCTAATGTATCTCCCATGCCAAAATCTCCCTGGTAGCTTGTGACTTATGTACCCACATTTACCACATGGTAATTTCTGATACTTGCCTAACGGGCTTTCCCAAATTACCCTTCCTAAAATGAAGTTGTAGTCATCTGTATAAACCTGCTCCTCTGTATCTCCTCATATTTTTTTCATTTTTTTACTATAAAAAATTCCCATTATTCTTGGCTCTTCTTTCCATATCCAATCCTCTATGTATCCATACTGACTTTAATGGAATGCATCCTCATGCTGACTAGCTCCCAGCACCACTGCTCCTACCCCACTCACCCTGCTACCAACATCTCTTGCCTCAGTTGCTTCTGTTTCCACTTCCCTCCCCTAGTCTGTTTTCTCATTGTAGCAATGTGGTCCTGTTCAGGCATAGGTCAGAGAGGGACACTTTGTAGATTAATCTTTCAACAGTCCTCATCTCATGGGAAAGTCAAAGTTCTTACTGTGATCTGTTAGACTTTATGTAATACAGTGTCCCATTTTCTCCTTAATGCTTTACTTTCATCCTTTTTGATAATCTGATTATGGTTCCCTTCTTGCTATCCATGAACACAATAGGCAGTCATGCCACATGGCTTTTACATTTATTCCCTTCCCATGGAATGCTCCTATCTCAAATCACTGTGCTAAGCCTGGTGGTTTTTACACAATGTTTCCTTCCCAGTAAGCCTTTTCTTTGTCCAACTATTTACAATTACAATCTACAATGCAGGGCTCTCCTTGTAAACTGCAGTGGTTTCAGTGAGAATGCCCCCTATAGGCCCCAAGGATTTGGACATTTTGTCTTTAGTTGGTGGTACTGTTTTGGGAGGTTTTAGAACGTGCAGCCTTGCTCAAGGAAGCACATCACTGGAGACAGGCTTTGAGAGGTCTTAAACCTTGCCAGATTTCCAGTTTCTCTCAAGTTCCGGTGCCTGATTGAAGATGTGATCCCTGGTTCTCTGCTCCAGCCACCTCTGCTGTTATGCCTCTTCTGCCATTTTGGATTCTTATCTCTCTGGAACCATAAACCAAATAAACTCTTCCTTCTAAAAGTTGCCTTGGTCGTGGTGTTTTATCACATCAACGGAAGATTAACTAATACTTTTTTCTATAACTCATCAGTTTCTAACACAATTCAAATTAACTGTATGTGTGTGTGTGCGTGTGTGTGTGTGCTCCAGTATATGTATGGGTACACTCACTCATCAATGCAAATGTGGAGAACAGAGGTCAATGTCCAGTGTCTTCCTCTTGTTACTTTCCATCTTATTTTTTATTTATTATTTTTATTTTATGCATATGAATGCATTGCCTGCATGTAGGTAGGTGCACACCCATGTTATGCAATGCCAACAGATGTCAGAAGAAGATGTCAGATCCCCTGGAACAGGAGTTACAGATGTTTGTTAGCCATCATGTGGGTGCTGGGAATCAAACCCAGGTCCTTTGCAAGAGCAGCCAGTGCTGTTGACTGTTAAGCCATCTCTCCAGCCCCTTCCACCTTATTTCTTGAGCTAGGATATCTCACAGAACATCACAGCTCAAGATTTCAGCTAGACCAGCTGGCCAATAAGCCCCTGATAATAGTCTGTTTCTTCTCTCAATTGGGTACACATGTGTGCCACCACACCTTAATTTTTTATGGATGCTGAGGATTTGAACTCAGGGCCTCATGTTTGTACAGCAAACAGTTTGCCTACCAAACCATCTCCTCAGCACCAAGATTAATTTTGATTACCTTCCTCTGTATGCAAGAACAGAGGTTTTGCATAAGCTAGTGCTTCTGATGTCTCTTCAATATCCAAACTAGTGCTTAGTGTATAGTAGACAATTAATAGTTTTAAATAAATATTAAAAGTTAAACATTTCACTAAATAAACCAGCAAAGACCAGGTATTCATCTATATAGTTTTGTCTTTCTTATAATTAGAAACAGAGAGTGTTTGGTTAGCACCATAACAGTCATCCCCTCTTGCCAGACAGGTTGCTGTTGTAGTTCCTAGGGTTCACAGGTACGGTCACTGATGCTTTTTCTCCACAAATGGCCTGCGTAACACCTTTCTGCTCTATGAAAGCTGGCAACAAAGAAGTTTCCAGCTCAGCTCGAACTTGACTTCTCTATTGCTTGCAGGGAAAGTGTGCGGTATCTTCAGCAAAAGGGTTTTAGCAACTAGTTCTGGTGGACAGCCAAGAGGAATGGCAATAGTTTGGTATTGTTTGGGGAGCCTCTGGGGTCTTCCAGACCACAACTCATAAGGAAGTCCCCCAAACCCAGTAATAGGATTTTTATTTACCAACTCATGGTTTTTAGCAACACCAGTAATCATTAAGCGCCGTTATATTCCATAAAAAAAAAAAAAGAGGAACAATGAGGCAAGAGTCTTTAACTTTTCCAGTAGAATTTCTTGATCCTTAGCCAGATCATTAATCCTGAACATGTTTACTTCTCTGATCTCATATTTTGCTTCAACTTTTGCTGTTCCTTTTTGGAATGGGCTAAAATTCTACATGGTATGAAACAATAAACACTGAAGTAATTTGGGCCATACTAAAACTTTTATTGTAAGGCATTTGAAACCAAATGTTTTATTTGAGTCAGATTATAAAATATTTTAATATTTTATAGGCACTTAGATTCAGAAAAATAAAAGTATATTCTGATGTCTATATTAAATACCACCAATTAGAAGTATTACAGTGATTTTTCTTTTATAAAGGATTTTGAACATACTTCATAAACTAGTTTTAGGTCATATGAAATACACAAACTCATATGTTCTAGAAAGTCTCTTATACCAATGTCATTTGTGCCTAGAAAATATGGGGCTGTTTTACATCATAAAGGAAAATAAAGAGTGGGAAAATGGCTCAGTAGATAAAGTGCTTGTCTTGTGCGTATAAAAGACCTGAGCTCCATTCCCAGAATGCACATAAGAAAGCTGGATGTGCAGACTATGGTGGTAAGCCTTTGTACTCACTGCTGGCTAGGCAGAGACAGGCAGATTATTTGAGCTTGATGTACAGTCAGCTTGGTGTTTTGGGCAAGCTCCTAGCCCAAATGAGAAATGTTGTTTCCAAAAAGGATTCACAGCACCTAAGGATATCTGAATTTTTCATCTGGCCTCCATACACACATGTACACTTATGTGCATATTTCTTTACACACCACACGTGTGCATCTCACATGCAAGAATACACTTGCACACACACACACACACACACACACACACACACAAAGAAAATGAGAAAAGTATTCTACCACTGACCATCATGTATTAAGCCATTCTATGACAACATATCTGAAGCTGGATGGTATTAAAGAAAAGTTGTTTATTTAGTTCACAGTTTTGCCATTTCAAAACTTAAAGAGCATAGAATTATCTCTGGCCAAAGCTCTTGGCTACAGTATCTCAGATGGCATCATGGGGAGAATGAGATTTAAAGCATAGCATTTTGAAAACCTTGACTTTTTAAAATCTCAAAAATAAATATAACTTGAAGATATAATTTCAAATTTGCTAAATAAAACTCATGCAGCCATGATAAAAAAGCTAACTACATTATTAACTAAATATTGTTTCAAAGTAAAATGTCTCAACTTAAAATACAACCTGTATTTACAAAAAAATCATGCAAATTCAATATATTCTAATAGTTCTGTCCTACTTTTTAAATACAAGAACTTGCATCCTTTCATTAGGCCATTTGATAACAAAGTATGTAGTTCGAGTTTCTTCTAGAATAAAATGAGCATTTATCCTTTTCAATTTTGAACAAAACCACAGAGAGAATCACAACTCTGATATACAACTTTAAGATTCTTATTTATTAGCTGATGTTACAGAAACTCAGGACCTCAAGTTGATTCTTCTAAAATATCTTTTGTTGTTAAGGAAAGGTTCTGAATCCTACTGTGCATATCCAAAGCTGACACTTAGAAATTCAGTGCCTCCTAGCTGATATGGGCCCTAGGCTCAAAGCACCACTGGTTTTAGACTTTGCTAATGTCAAGAGCAGTAAGTAATTTCCCTACAGTTTCTGCTGATGCTCTTAAATAAGCTTGTTTTCTTTACCCGCTATTTAAACTTAAATAGCAGCCAATCTCTAGCTGCTTATCCTCAACCAAACACGAATGGTTGTTCCCAGGGATGACTTAGCATAGTTTTGATTAAATATTGTTTTCACATATCCATGAACACAGCATTGCTAGCTGCGGAGAGACAGGGTGTAGCCTAGAGGATTAATAGAGACCAATGGCCCTGACAAACAAAGCGTATTGTTCCTGCCTGTGACTTACTCTTACTTTCCAGACACAGGGGCTGCCTGGCATCAATAAAGTCCATGTTCAGGAGGATGGAATGTTAACCACACATTGCAGCAAAGGAGCACAAATAGAAAGCAAGCAGAAATCCACTGTGTACTGCAAACATTACTTTTGCAAAGAATAACAAGTGTTCTATCTAAGGGACTTCATGTACATCTACTTGAGGATTCAACATAATTCTTCATTTCAAATGCAAATATACCTTATTTATTTATTTATTTA
>NW_008360312.1:1674421-1686257 GCF_000622305.1 Nannospalax galili
GTGCATCCATGTTCTGCAATGCCACAGAAGTCAGAAGAGGGCTCCAGATTACCCTGGAACTGGAGTTAAGGATGGTTTATAGCCACCATGTGGGTGCTGGGAATTGAACCCCAGTCCTCTGCAAGAGCAGTCAGTACTCTTAACCACTGAGCCATCTCTCCAGCTTCGATATTGTAGTTTTCTAACTATTTTTTTGAAAGGTAATAAAATTACATTTATGTACTAATACTGATCAAAACAACAAGGCAGGAAAAATTGATGGTATTCATTAGATTTTAGCTGAATGGAGTAGTTCCTTATAATAACAGTTGTATAGTAAGGATAAAACACTAATTTAATGTGTATTCAGTTTAAATTGCTATGTATTTCTAAATTGTCAAGAAAAATAATTTTGTACATTTGACAATTTTTTCCCCAACACCTTTCAACTTTGTTGTCTTAATGTGGAATTTTAACCTTTACCAAAAAACATGTTGGCAAAACAGACTTCTAGCACAAACACTTTTTTTTAATGAATAATGGTAGCCTACAACTTCATATTTTATATTGTAATATTGTTTTGTGGATAATTAAAATAAAAATTATTTGTTGAATGCAAAAAAAACCTTCCAGTGTAATTAATAGCCTCTTAAAGTTTCTTGTGAAATGTTGCTTATAAAAAATGATTTTCAAAACTCTGTTTTTGATGAAATGTATCCATATACTTTTTAAATTAAAAAAAAATTAAATGTATATGGGCATTTTGCCTGCATGTAAGTACACTGGTATCATGCAATGCCCACAGAGACCAGAAGAAGGAGTCAAATCCCGTGGAACTGTAGTTACACATGGTCATTAGCTACCATGTCTGAGGTACTGTAGCCAAGAGCTTTGGCCAGAGATAATTCTATGCTCTTTAAGTTTTGAAATGGCAAAACTGTGAACTAAATAAACAACTTTCCTTTAACACCATCCAGCTTCAGATATTTTGTCATAGAATGGCTTAATATATGATGGTCAGTGGTACAATACTTTTCTCATTTTCTTTGTGTGTGTGTGTGTGTTTGTGTGTGTGTGTGTGTGTGTGCAAGTGTATTCTTGCATGTGAGATGCACACATGTGGTGTGTAAAGAAATGTGCACAGATGTGTACATGTGTGTATGGAGGCCAGATGAAAAATTTGGATATCCTTAGGTGCTGTGAATCCTTTTTGGAAACAACATTTCTCAGTGGCTAGGAGCTTGCCCAAAACACCAAGCTGACTGTACATCAAGCTCAAATAATCTGCCTGTCTCTGCCTAGCCAGCAGTGAGTACAAAGGCCTACCACCATAGCCCACACATCCAGCTTTCTTATGTGCATTCTGGGAATGGAGCTCGGGTCTTTATGCACACAAGACAAGCACTTTATCTACTGAGCCATTTTCCCACTCTTCATTTTCCTTTATGATGTAAAACAGCCCCATATTTTCTAGGCACAAATGACATTAGTATAAGAGACTTCCTAGAACATATGTTTGTGTATTTCATATGACTTAAAACTAGTTTATGAAGTATGTTCAAAATCCTTTATAAAAGAAAAATCACTGTAATACTTCTCATTGGTGGTATTTAATATAGACATCTGTGGCCACCGCCAGTGGCAGCCACTCCTTTGTTCTCATGGGCATCAAGGCTGCGCCTCTGCTTGCCCTGGGCTGAGGCCACTTTTCTGCCTGCCTGGTGCTGAGGTAGCTCTTCTGCTCACCTGGTGCTGAGGCAGCTCTTCTGCTTGCCCTGTGCTGCCTCCTGTCCTCGCTGTTTCTGCCCTGACCCGGACCCCAGGGTTGGTGAGGAGACTGTGTCAGCAGAGCCGCATTCAGACACAGGAAACCAGGTTCAGTGACACAGGTCTTGTTTATTGCTGGAAGGCACAAACTTATATAAGGGTAGTGATCCAATCACAGCACAGCAAGTAGGATACCTTATTAGCATAACAGGTTTAGCATCCTATCACAGTACAGCAAGTAGGATACCTTATTAGCATAACAAATTTAGCATCCTATTAGCATAACAGACAGCGTCCTATCACAGCATAGTGGGCCAGATGCCTCATTAGCATAACGGGTTTCAGATTACAGAGCCTGGATTCCTGGAAACCATGTGACCCTGAGTGTTGCAATATCTAAGTGTTGCAATTTAGAATCTCAAGGGTGGTGATTATGGAGTGGTTAACTCTAGGCATCAGTCTCATGATCTGCCAACGGGAGCAAATGTCACAAGGCGTTCCTTGTGGCTCCAGCAGTCAGGCCATTGCCTCAGGCCTGCAGTATGGCTGTCATTAAGACTTTCACCCTAAGCTCAAGCCTGTCTCCCACAGACATCAGATTATACTTTTATTTTTCTGAATCTAAGTGCCTATAAAATATTAAAATATTTTATAATCTGACTCACATAAAACATTTCATTTCAAATACCTTACAAATACTCCAAATCATTTCAGTGTTTATTGTTTCATACCATATGAAAGAGAATGTGTTTTTTGTCTTTTCAGTCTAGTTCACCTTACTTACTGTGATATTTTTTGTCCATCCATTACTTACAAGTTTCTGAATTTCATTTTTCTTTAGAGCTGAGTAAAAATCCATTGTGTATACTGCCAGTTTTTCATTATCATTTCTCAGTGTGGTGGTTCCTCAAAAAATTAAAAATAGAAACTATCAAATGACCCTACTATACACCCAAAGGACCCCACCCCATACCCTACCATAGAGATACTTGCACACCCATCTACTCACAACAGTCAGGAAATGGACTATGGATACACCCATCAACTGACTTGATTTTGTTGTATTATTTAGAAAAGCTGAAGTGATGAAGAAAAAAATGTTCAAGGGTCTCAGCAAACCTAATTGCGTCTTGGTCAAATTAGGGTCTGCAAAATATTAAAAGAAAGTCCATTGAGCTTGTTTCAATTTTATTGCTATTTAACTAGGTCAGGCCTATATTACAGACTATTGCTGAGTGAAACAACTCAAAACAGTCCTGTGTAGATTGACTTTCCCTATAAAAGCTTGAACTGTTTCTATATAGTATGCAAAAGAGTCTGCCACAAATTCTGAGGACACTATCATTTTTTAGCTTGTTAAAGCATGGATCAATTGTTGGGGGTTTTAAAACCAGCTCCTAGTATACTTTTTCCATTTTCACAGAACCAGAAGGCAGTTAACTTTTACTTCTAATAAAATGCATTATGTTGGGTATGATTCTGAACAAGTGAAGGTCAGTGAGCAGAAAAAGATTGCATAGATTTTTTTAAGTACACTAATGTTTTAATCTGAGCTTCTGCCGACTGGCTAAGTCAAGGAAGTGACTCAAGCTGCATGTAGAAATCATGGCCTCTTCACACCATGTGACAGACTGTTGGAGCTCAGCAACAAAATTGTAAAATGTACTGAATCATGGGAAAATCCTCTAGACTCTACTGAGACACACCTATTTTGCCTGGGTGTTTGCTTTTGGATTCCATTACGCTGAAAGGTTGAAATGAAGCAGGACAGCAAAGAGAAAGTGTGAAGAATCCCAGCTTGTTTCTGAAAAGGACTTGGGAGTCAGTAAGTGACAGGCCAACCCTCCATCCCTTTGAAACTCACAACCCATGCGTGAATATCCGTGAATAATAAACTTTTTGTTATTGGTAGAAAGATGTGGAAGGGTTTTTCTCACATAATGCTCAGGGGCGGTCTTGGTGAAAGCTGCTTCCAACTCACTGTAGTTTCCTGCTTTTAGAACATCCTGGATACAGAATCAGTGTCTCCAGGGCTCTGCTACCAACAGTGCAAAAGATGGGAGAGTAAGTGGGAATCCAGGACTAAACTCTGGGGCTACCGCTCCAGTGTAGTTATTTCCAACACCACCACCACACAGAAGTATTTTGGAAGCAGGAGAAAGTAGACTCCTCTGTCTATTGTATAAAACATTCTGTTTATCATTTGGTTACTGTACTCTGTCATCACTGTTTCTATTAGGTAACATTTGAATTCCGAAGGAGAAAAGTTTGCACTCTTTAGTACCTGAGAATAGTGTTTTAAATATCTTCTGACACATATCAAGTCATCCCAAATTCACATTCAAATTCTTTGCCAACACTGCAGGCAATTCCAAGCGCAAGCAATTCCAAGGATTTCAAATTAAACAACAATGGTAAAAACAATTTTCTAAACTTTGAATAAGCTGGTATCTCATGAACTCTTGCCAAATAGAAATGATATGGTTTTAATGTATTTGACTTGTGCTGTTTTGTAAAAACTTTTACTTTTTCTTTCCTGGAAACATTCAGAATTTTTTCTCAATTTGAATATGTCCTGGATAACAGCTCTATGAAAATCTACTCTTGTTCAAGGAAATCTGCCTTTTAAGTAGCTCAAATGAATGCTAATCTCATTCCACAAGTAGTTTTACCATATTCCTATATGAAATTGGTGGCACTGAGCTATAAGTTTTTACCTTAGAGGAGTGATTCTGGTAAAACAAATGTATATCCATTTAATTACCAATGAAAATAGTTATCTAGACTGAGTCACTGTTCTGCCAAATATCCAAATGAATTAGTAATTAAGCAATATAAAAAAAGCTTATTGAAAAACAGTTTTCAAAGTTTCATGCTATGGACAATGTTTTAGCTAGCAGGCAAAAGAACAGACAATTAAACAGTAAGGTTTCTATGGTTTTCTCCACCCTGTGGCTGACCCTACCGACCTGATGAAATGGAGAACCCCATTATCTTTTTCCACCTATGCGCTTTTTTTCATCAAGTGTCATTTAAGATATAAAAGCACTTCATCACTATGGAATTAAATTATCATTGCAGTATTTGAAGATGTGTATGTTGAGACCAAGTATTAGATCCTGTCCTGGTAAAGTTTATCATCTGGAAGAAAATAGGAACAGAGGACAACTAGCCAGTCTGGAGGAGCTTGATCAAGAAGGCAAAATGAGAGCTATGTAAAGATAAGGGCTCAGACTTAAAGGCAATTGGTGCAATCAAGAACCTGAAGATAAAGGACCAGAGCAGCAACAGGGGTGAAGGCAAGGGAGATGAATATCAATCAGCAATTCAATTATCTAATGAAATAGTTACTGTTTACCAACAGAGAACACTTGGTTTTGTTATCTATAAAATCTGAAACACTATGAGACTGTGTCCACAAAGAGTTGGTTTAGAGCATAGCCTTAGGCTGACTTCATACAGGTGACAAGAGTTGTAATGAGCTCCTTGTGGTACATTTGCTAATAAAATTCTTTGGATGGACTCTAAGGCAGATTTGTTGGGAAGATGCCCCAGTGTCAGAAATGCACTGCCTCACCTCATTCACTCAGATACCAGATAAGTACCAGTAATTTGAGGATTCACTAAATTTGAACATAAATTTTAGTATCAGCAACTGCCTTACAATAATGCCAAAATATTTGCATATTTTAGTATTGTAATTATTTCATATTGTTCCATCAGTCATGATGCAATGAGTAACTAATGCTTAAATTTTACTATGTGTTTATTTTAAAGGTCATATTTACAATATTCTTCACTATATGAGAATTCATTAATGTAATTTTTCAGTTTTATTCAGAATGGCTAACTGATTTGCTTTTATATTATTAACAGATGAAATGTGTTATCGATTGTGTTCTTTCTTTGCTCATCATGAAGTAACTCAGAAACAAATTTTCTTTCTGTTGTCTATGATATATGTCATGCATTCTTGTATATTTATCTTTTTATTATAAATTTCCTTTATTCTTGAGAATTATGGACTTGTATACAATGAAATCTAATCATATTCACCCATGCTTTCAACTCTCCTCACATTCCCCCCACATGCGCCCCTCCTTCCCAACTTCTTGTCTCTTTTTGGTAACTTTTTGATCACCTAGTTGAGTTATTGTTGCCTATATGTGTGTGAGTATAAGGCCATCCACTAAGAGCATGGGGAATCTACCAGTGTCCACGCTCCCAAAGAAGAGCAATTCTGCTTGCCAGTGCAACTATCAACTACAAATAGCTACACAGTAAGGGGTGCAGCCCCAGAGCACCTTTCTCCTCTATGCTTGATTTTGGCTGGTTTGGTCTTGTCCAGGTCTTGCACAAGTACCCACAGCTGATGTGAATCCTTAGTAGCAAAACCATGCCATGTCCAGTAGACAGCATTTCATAGCAATCCCCACATCTTCCTATAATAGTAACCTAATTCTTCTCCCTTAGCTCTTGGGACAATTTTAAATTATTTTTTAAATGCATAAGCATTCCTGTGTGTTGTATGTCAATTTCCTTTCATGTGTATTGACTTAAATGTGGTTAAACCTCTTAATCTCTTAGCCCCAGATGTTTATCTTCTACTTTGTTTCTTTTTCTCTTTTGATTATTAAGTTTTCTCCTCAGAGAAACCTTGAATTTTGGGATCAATATTTAGTCATGCATATATCTCTGTGTGTATGTGTGTGTATACATGTTATCTTCTTGACACTTCTTTCTCCTTTAAGAAATTTTGTGTCATTTTTCTGTTAGTCTGAATTTAATCTTCTGAAAATCCAACTCAAATTCCTGTTGCTTGAAATCTTGACTTTAATTATGTAACTGCTCTTTGATTTTCTTAAAACATTTTCAAATATAATTTAAACACTTGATATTTTACTTTGAGATCTTATCTCTAAATTACACAGAGCTGTGTTGTCCACTGGGTGTCCTGGAATAATAGAAATATTATGGTATGTTCTGCCGAGAACTGGCCTAGTGCAGCTATGGACACTTGAAATGTGGCAGGTGAGATTGAGAAAATTAGCTTTTAATTTTCTTCAGTTTTAGTTAATTCAAATTTAAATAGCCCATTGCAGGCAGCATAAATGTCAAGGACATGTTTTCTCATAATGACAGTGTTGAAGAATATTTTTCTTGGCACTGGTTTGGTAGATTATCTTCAGAGTTGTGCTCTCTCCTTGCTTGTTCAGTGCTGTCTTCCCAACTTCTGCATTTGGCTGTAGTGGGTATTTCTATGGAATCATCCTGGAGTGGGAAGGAGGTTTCCAAATTTGGGTTTTGCAAAGAGGCAAATACATGATTTTCTTTTACTTTGTTTACTCTTTTTTGATCAATGTGAGGGATCGTCTTAGTGATAAAACAGGAACTTGAGTGTCATGGTGTAGTGTAACCCAGCTACAATGGCTCATTTTAGTCTCTATTCACTGTTTATGTTGTAATGCAACATATTAGAATAACTTTTAATTGTATTATCTAATCACTAATAATCAAACTTAGAAAGTACATAGAAATCACAGTATTTTTTAAATATTTTATTTATTATTTTTATGTGTATGCGTGTATTGCCTGCATGTAGGTAAGTGCACCCATGCCATGCAGTACCTGCAGAGGACAGAAGAGGCTGTCGGATCCCCTGGAACTGGAGTTATGGACAGTTGTCAGCTTCCATGTGCATGCTGGGATTCGAACCTGGGTCTTCAGTTAGTATTCTTAACTGCTGAGCCACCTCTCCAGCCCCAGAAACTACAGTTTTAACACCAAAGTCTCTGCTGGTTTCTACTTTTCTCTGAAGAAACTGCTGTATTGGGATCAAACCTCTGAGGACATGGCATGCCACCTTTGATTCTTGTCATCACCACATCCCAGGGGTACTTTCCTGTTTCCTGGAATCAGTATTCTACTGCTTCTGAGTCTGGTGGAAATGATTCCAACGGTATATTTTATCTTCTCACATCACGAATTTCCAAAGATCATATGGTTATTCCTGCCCCAGATTTAGAATCACTAATTCTCCAATGCATCTGATTCTTTTTAGTGAAAACTGGTATTTGAGGAGTTGAAGGTTAATATATTGCTTTGCTTCTTGGTATTCTCACTGGAAAAAAAGCTTAAAGTAGTTGCTTATACACACACAATAGCCATCATAGGAACCAATACTACCATGAACAGCATAAGTTTTAAAGCATGGTAATTATTTTTCTTTTTTTAAAAATTGTATTTATTATTTTTGTTTTATGTGTATGCGTATATTGCCTGCATGTAGCTAAGGGCACCCATGTCTTGCAATGCAAGAAACTGTCGAATCTCCTGGAACTGGAATTATGGACAGTTGTTAGCTGCCATGTGGGTGCTGGGATTCGAGGCCAGGTCTTCTGCAAGAACAGTCAGTTTTCTTATTTGCTGAGCCATCTCTCCAGCCCCTATTTTTCTTTTTTTTTAAATTAAATTTTCATGTATTTCATATTGAAAATCTTAATCAACTTTATATTCCCTTCCTCGTTGGCACCCACCCATAGCTCCCCCACTGGAATTCACACATTCTGTCATTTGTGTTAAGGTCTATCATGTCAAGTTAGTGTTCCCAAATGACCCTCAGTGCAAGTTCATCCACTGGGATCTAGTCAGCCTATCTAGAGTCCCTCCATTTAGTAAGATCAGCTCTTCCTTACCCAGTAGTAATCAGCTACTAATAGTTCTTCAGCTAAGATTGGGAACTGCTGTCCATCTCCACAGTTCTGTGCTGGGTTTTTGTCTGCTTGAGTTTACATGGGCCCTGTTGCTATTGGTTCCTATGAGCAGGGTCCCAGGAGCCTGTAAAACTCTATTTCCATATGGTCATGTACCTCCTCCCTGGCTCTTACAATCTTCCTGCACCCTCTTCTGCAATGGTCCCTGAGCTCCAGGTGGGTAGAATTTAATATAGGAGTCCTGTCCAAGGACCCATAATCTATAGACTCTTATTCTCTACCTTATGGCCATTTTGTGACCTTTTGTGTTCTTGGCCCTCTGTTGTTTAAGGGAGCTTCATTGATGAGAACTGAGAGATGGAGTTGTGTTCTCTTTACCTCTTGTTCTATG
Source organism: Nannospalax galili (assembly GCF_000622305.1). Classification (NCBI taxonomy): domain Eukaryota; kingdom Metazoa; phylum Chordata; class Mammalia; order Rodentia; family Spalacidae; genus Nannospalax; species Nannospalax galili. Next base: position 1,683,272 of record NW_008360312.1, read on the forward strand.
TTCCATGAGCCTTAGGTATAGAGGTTGTAATGTAGATGTGCCACTTAGGCTTGGGCAATTCACAGACACTCTCTGTGTATGATCAGTTGTGGAACTCTGTAATAATCTCCATCTGTTGAAAAAGAAGCTTCTTTGATGAGTGGTGACTGGGATAGCTGTCTGTAAAAGCATGGTAATTTTTAATATTCTTTTTGATATTAAGATACACTACCAGGAATCTGGAGTCACAATTTTTCCACTTTAAAGTCACCTAGAATAGTCCCTATCTGCCAGGCTATGTTACTACTTGATATACAGCTAGATCCATGTGTTTGATATTATTTCCTAATTTTAATCTTTCTACTTGAATTTTATCTTATTTTATAATTCTATCAAACACAACAATGAAAAAAACACTACTGTTAGTCCATACTACTATAAATTAATAAATGAACAAATAAATGAGAAAAGAAATCTTTTTTTTACAGCAGACTACCAAATAATAATGTAAAAATGACAATGAAATAAGGAAACTGCTATTGACACCATCACTGTAATAATTCATGAATAGGTATTAATAAATGTTAAACCTATCAAGTAAAAGTGGGAAGAGAGACAGCTTTCTTTCAGTCTCAAAATATCTTTTCAAGCAAAACTTCTTAACAATTACAAAAGTGAATAGAAAGTTTCTTAGTGGAAAAGTTTGACAGGCAAACCGGATTTAAACCTCAACCATGGGTAATGATAACATTGCTAAAGTTGCAATGATGGAAACACAGGATCACTCGTATGACATTGTAACCAAAAATATATAATCCATGTCTTCTGAGGAAATGGTAGGGAGATGCAAATTGAGTAAAACAAACATTACACCAGACTGTGATCTTAATCTTAAATGTTTGCTAAAAATCAAGAAAATGAAAGGAAAAAATAGAGTTATTTCTCAGTAAAGAACCTAGAAAACAGAGTGCAACACATGATCCTAGACTGGATTCTTCCTCCATAGTGGAGATGATTCAATAATTGAAGTTGAATTGTGTTTGGGTAAAAGGGTATATGGCAGTTCTCTATACTAACTTTGCAAATATCTTACTTTTTAAAACATATTGAGAATAAAAACTAGAATTCCGTATGTGACAGGGCACTGCTCTACTATGGATGTACATCTCCTCTCACTGAATATGATTTTTAATAGAAACTTTATTACTTTAAAGTAAAATCTACAAAGATCTAATTTTATTTTAATTTTCTTTGGATAAGTACCTGGCTGGAAATTAGATCGATTACTAGCCAAAAAGCCGTTTTTAAACAGAAACTTACTCTAATGCATAATTTCGGGAATTTTTCTTACACTAGGAAGCTTATGTCTCTATTTTGTAAATTATCTTTTATTGATTTTTTCCCATCTATTTGTTTACTTGAAAAAAATACATGGTATAGATTTACTGTCTCCAATTTGTTTTGAAATAAGGACACATTCATTACAGAATGGCTAAAGTGAGCTAATCAACACATTCCTTACTTCTCATCATAGACTTGGTTTTAAGATGATAATGCAAAACCTCCTTTAAACAGCTATGAGGAACATGATCCATAAAATATAGTCATTGTGTGGTATTTGTCTTTCTGTGCTTGGCTTTACTTAATATAACATCCTAAGGAGTGTCCATTGTGTTGCAAATGACAATTTTCACTTCTTTTCCATGTCAGAAAAGTATTAATTATATATGTACATTTTCTTTATTTGTTCATCTGTGATAAGTGCTATAAGTTTATTACATGTCTAGACTCTCATGAATGATGTTGCAGTTATATTGTTGACATAATGATTTCAGTTCTTTTGGACAGATACTCAGGGGTGGAAGTTCTATGTTTCATTTTTGAGGAATATTCATATTATTTTTTTATCATAGCCATATTAATTTACATTCCCACCAACAGTGTGAAAACCATCTCAGCTCTTTTGTCTTATTGGTGAGTGCCATCCTAAAAGGCACTGGTAAATACCTCGGTGTGGTTTTGATTCACAGTTCTCTAAACAAAGTGACTTTGAGCACTTTTCCATGAACCTGTGGCCATGTGTATATCTTTCTTCCTAAGAAACATCCATCCAGGTCCTTTCACCATTTTAAAATACAGCTATTGTTTTTCTTACTATTGAGCTGCTTAAGTTTCTGCTGTGTTCTGAATATTAACCCCTAATTAGACATATGCATAAAATATATATCTTCTGTTTTCAGAAATCCGGTGTACCCAAATAGAAACAGATAGCTAAGGTAGAAAAGAGTCATAAGCAAATGGGATAATCATCCTTTATAATTTGTAAGATATTAAGAGACCTTAAGCACTAGTACAGAGGTTCTGACAGCTTAATATCAAGGAAAATTAAATTGAACTAGGTATTAATTCAGAATTTTAAAAGAATCAGAATTAAGAAATTTTATTTACTTACTGAGTGATTTGACAAGGTCTTGTAAATGTCTTTTATTTTGAATGATTTCAACAAGGAAGATATCGCCAGCTATACAGAGTCCCCCAAACTATTGTTCCCAAGCAAGTAATCAGTAATGTTCTGCAATTTAATATTAAGCCACCTTCTTACATTACAGGATTAATGTCATCGTATTAATCCATCCATTAACCTGACTTTGAGGATTCTACATTACAGGATTGTTTTCCCTTATCTGAGTACTTACTCTCTTACTCAGTTCTAAAAGCATTAAGGATTTTCATATCTAAAATGGAAGATATTTGGAAAGCAGTAAATGCTGAACGGGACCTGGGGGACAGTGGACAACAAATTAGATATGGGTTTTCATTGTGTTAGGCCAACAGAAATTGGTAATGCAATCTTGCACGGTGTTTTCCTCCAGGCCCCATCTTTTCTATTTGCTAATAATTCATTTTTTGCATTTCATTTGTTATATTTCCATGCATTTATATGTATTTATTTCTATTTTTTCTTTGATTAAATTATATATTATTTGTGGTTTAAGAAAATTCCACA
>NW_008360312.1:1686976-1736904 GCF_000622305.1 Nannospalax galili
TTTCCTTAGCTAGAAATCTTTGGATAAAGTAACTGAACTGATTTCATTTTACTCTCATTTTAATGGATTTGAAATACAGAGTTTTCAACCTAGGGATTTGCTTATATTGAATTAACTTTGATTCAAGAATATTATATTAAAAACCCAGAAATATTTAAGAGTAGAAGTCATTCTTCTAAGACTCCAACAATTCAATGTCACAATAAAAATGGTAAATGTGGAAGAAAGATATACAGAAGACTTGGATTCGTGTTTCTTGAGTTGTGTAACTATCACCTAAAGAGCCTTACAAGCCTCACAGTATCTCAGAGTATTTCCTTGTGGAGAAGACAATGAATGGGATGTTCAAAGCCATACTCGGGGCTTTATCATACATACAGACGTTTTTTATGAGTCACAATGGAAAAAGCATTCAACTGTGTGTGTCTTCACTCTCTTAAGACTTTTATTTTTATCACGTTAATGGTATGAGGTAAAGGAGTTTCGTTATGACACTTCCATACATACATGAAGTCTACACTCATCATAATCACCACTGTCATGCTTTCTTATACCATTTCCCATCTCTCCCTTTTACTTTCTGTCTTTTTTCTTCCCTATGTTCCATATATGACAGAAAATTCACTTTACTTACCATGATGATTTCAAATTCCATTAATTTTCCTGCAAGCAACACAATTTCATTCTTACTTATGGCAGAACAGTCTATTATGTAATATATGCCACATTGTCTTTACCCATTCCTTCTTCTATGGATATCTACACTGATTCCATGACTTGGCTGTTATAAAGAGAATGAGAGTGACTGTGCTGATAGCTTCAGTTGATAGCTTGACACACCTGGGAAGAAGGGACCTCGGTAGGGGTATTTCTTCTAGTAGATTGGCCGGTGGGCATATCTGTGAGTCCTTTTCAGCTATTGCTCAGTGATCTGGGAGATGCCCAGCCCACTGTGGGTGGTGCCACTCCTGGGTACATCATCCTGGTAGGAAAGTAGGCTGAGCACAGGACCCAGGAGCAAGCCAGTAAGCAGCATTCCTCTGTGATCTGTGCTTCAGTTCCTGCGCCCAGGTTCCTGCCCTGAACTCCTGAACATTGGTTCCCTGCCACGATGAACTGTAAGCTATAAGGTGAAATAAACCCTATCCTCCCTAAGTTGATTTTGGTCAGTGTTTTATCACAGAAACATAAAATAAGGACAGTGAGAAACATGAGTATGATGATGCCTTTATAGTAAGCTGGCACTGAGTATATATCCAGAAGTGGTATGAATGGCTCATGTGCAAGTTCTATTTATAACCAATTTATAAGTCTCCAAACTCACATTCTTATAACTAGACTAAGTTGTATTACCACTAGCAATGTGCAAGGATTCATTTTCTCCCACATTCACAACAGCATGTTTTCTTGATGATAACCATTCTGACTGGGATGAGGCAAAATCTCAATATAGTTTTGATTTATATTTCCTTGGTAAGTAAGGATGTCAAACAGTTTTTCATGTATTCATTGGTTATCTTTACTTCTTCATTTGAAAGACGTCTGTTCAGTTTATCTGTCCATGTAGGGCATGAACTTTGAAATTACTACTAGAAAACGTAGGAAAAACAGTTTGATTTATAGGCATATGCAAGGACTTTCTGAATAGCACTCCAATAGCACAGGAAATAACAAGAACTGACAAATAGGATTGCATTAAACTAAAAATCTTCTGCACAGAAAAATAAACAATCAACAAGGTGAAGAGAGCCTACAGAATGTGAGAAACCTTTGCCAAGTATTCATCGTATAGAGAATTAACATTCATAATATATAAAGAACTAACAGTAATAAACACTATAAAAGCAAACAATTCAGTCTAAAGGTTCAGCTTGGAAAATAGATTACTGCAGCCCATAAAAGGATAATTAATAGATTCCTGCAAACCCTAAAGTTAAGGATAAATCAGTGGACAAATACACTATTTGAATGAGTTCTACAGAGTGAGTTAGGATTGTCTGTCTCAAATTCATTCCACTGTGAATAATGCCTAGAATCCATGAGAAATATATAGAATGGTTGGAATTTACCCACTATGTTAACAAAGACATAATCATGAAAAACCAAGGTTATATTTTAAGTGAGCTATCCTTGCCTACAGACAAAATCATCTAGTATAAGCTGAATTAGAATACCACACTTTCAAGAAAAATACTCCACTTTGGAAGGCAATAGCAACTCAATAATCAGAGTATCAGGAAGAAAGGCAACACAATAGAATCAGCCCCACTTACAGAAGAGGAGACAGGAGTGGATGGGGAGACTATCTACACAAAAGGGCTTTTCTGACTTCCCTGTCTTTGGTTCATCAACAGCCGAGTAAGATGAAAGATGTGGAAGCGCAGATAGCATGGGGTTAGAGCTCAAGCAGAAATGAGGATTCAGCAGTCACTGCTTGAAAACTGGTGACAGTGATACCCTACTCAACGAAATATTACATAATCTATGAAATAAATATTCACTAGTTATTGGGAAATACTTCCCTGTTTATAACTCTGAGGTACTTTGCTTCATCTTCTGAAATCTACAAGAGAATAAGAGGTAAAGAATCACAATCATTTATTACTCAAATTTCTTTGTAAAGTCCAGTATGTACTTAGACAAGGCCTATACCTTATTACTGTGAGTTGTAAACTTTCAATGAAGAAACAGAACTGAACTTCACAATTCATCAGATGTGCTTCCTACCAATATATCGAAGCTTTTAGAAACTGTACAGCCCTGCCTTTTTCAGGAAACTTTTTCCTTTTTCATACCTGAGGGAAACTTGATACCATAATCTTTGTTCCTAAGATTCTGTCCAAACACGTACTATACTATAGGCGAGCACGCGCTGGGCTCTCAGGGTCCCAGCGCGCACTCCTGGACAGTGAAAGTTCCTCCACTACTGAGGTCTACTCAGTCGATCCTGTCCCTATTTCACCTGTATACCTTCCTCAGGATGTGAGGTCCACTGGCCACTTCGACCACACGGGAAGTGTATGAGGGATGACGAAAGCCAGGGTGTCTGCAAGTCGGTGACAGAGGAATCTGGGACCCAATCTCTGGGACTCAGTCTCTGACCCGATCTCCCACTATATTAAGAGAAGACTAAGGCATTTATACCATGGGGGTAGTGGTAAAAGCTTTGGCTGTTAGATGCTTTGTGAGGCATTCTATTTACATATGGAAGTGGGTTTCTGCCAGACTGCTGTCTGCCTGGAGAAATTACAGGAAGGCATGGTATCTTTCAGAGCCAAAGGCCATGTTTATGTTATGGCATTTGTGGTGGACACTTCAAAAGGAGAGACAGGAAAGATTCCAGGAAGACACCCTGCTATGAAAGGAGCCCTCAGCACATGATCCAGAGCTGCATGAGCTATCCGGACGTGAAGAGACTTCTACTTTGCATAACAGAGGACCCCAACACTATACAGCAGATATTATTTTTAACCTTTAAGCTACATGATATTTATTTTCACAACTGATTCAATAATAAACACAACCATTACTCTGAAGTTTTACAAAAGCTTTATAGATGTTACTATATTTAACATTTTTAGTTACTGTATAGGATGGACACTTATTACTCTTGTCTTTCAATGCGATAGAAAAATCAAATAATTTTGACCAATGTTGCTCCCTGGTAAGTGGTAAAGCCCTTGAATATTAGAGTTCATATTCTTAACTCAATATTTATGATATAAGAATTATCTCCACATTATATATAAAGAAAATATGAGGCAACTGACAGATAATCGAGGTATTAATTAATACAGTCCATAAGAATTATGTCAGTAACAGAAGTCAATGAATCGTTGAAATAATTAGACTTTCTAGTATGCTTTCAGATTTCTAGGATAATCTTGGGACAACTGAGGATTCCCCCTAGATATTTCAGGAGATCAGAGATCAAACTATTTCCTTTTAAAACTAAAATTTGCCAGACTTCTACACTTACTACAGGTTTATAGTCGAACTTTTCAGAGGCTACATAATATATGACAATAGAATGAATGAAGACGGATGTACAAAGATACAATTCTCTCATGCTAAATTAGACCTGTATCACTAGCAGAATGGTACAACACAAATTTTTCTTCACTTTTCATTTTTCATGTTGTTTTAATAAATGCATAAAATGGGGCAGGAGAGATGGTTCAGTGGGTAAGATCACTGACTGCTCTTGCAGAGAACCTGGGTTCAATTCCCAGTACCCACATGGCAGCTAACAGCTGTCTAACTCTAGTTCCAGGGGATTCAAACATCCTCTTCTGATTCCACAGGTATTGCATGACACGGTGCACTTACACACATACAGACAATACACTCACACATATAAAATAAAAATAATTAAAATTTTTAAAATGGTATCCAAGGGCTTTGGAACAGTCATAAACATAGAAATTTAACATTTGTTTTTGTGCAACCACTGGTCAATGGGAAATTATCAAATATTTTGAGAATATTGAATATAAAGCTGTAACTTACTGAAACATATGGGCTGCAGCAAAAATAATCCTAAGGGAAAAGTTGATAGCGGAATGCTTATGTCTAAAAAGAATAAATAACTCAAGAATAAAACCTTAGCATTATACCCAAAGGAGCTCAAGAAAGAGCAAGCTGTCTATAGGTAGCAAGACAAAATGATGAAATAAATATTGGAATAGAAATAAAATTCATTTTGAAACCAAAACAATGAAACAGTTTTTGTTCATTTGCTTACTTGCTTTTAGGAAAGCAAAACCAAAAAACTTTGACTTATTTACTAGGAAAAAAGAAGACTCGGTCAAATAAGATCAGAAAACAAAGACAAGACCACAACAACCGAAACTTCTACATACATTTATAAGCCAACAAATTCAATAATCTAGCAAAATTTGGATAAATTCCTAGATGCATTTCGTCTATCAAGACTCAGTTATGAAGAAACAGAAAATTTAAACCTATAATTAAAAAAATCTTCCATTAATGAAAAGTGCAGGATCTGATGGCTATATTGATGAATTTCATCAAAGAGACTAATACCAACCCCAAACACCCAAAGAGAAAACTGGAAGTTGAGGGAGTACTGTAAACCCCCCTTGAGAGGCTCTTACTACCTTTTTAAACCAAAGTCAAACAAGGGCACTACAATAAAGGAAAATTACAGACTAATGTCCCCAGTAAACAAAAATGAAAAATGCTAAGCCTGATGTTAGCAAACTGAATTCTACAGCACATTAAAAGAATGACTCACCACAATCAAGTGAGATTTATGCTTAAGATGTAAGGATGACTCAACATTCACAAATCAGTAAATGGGATATCCTCACCCAAGGCAAAGTATAAAAACAATGATCTCTATAGATGCAAATAAAGACTTTAACATTTAAATCTCTTTTACAATAAAAAACATTCAGCTAAATATAAAAGGAATTTAGCTCAACCCAAGAAAGATGGTATATGACAAACTTGTACCTGGTTATTCTCAATGATACTCTGCCATCAAAATCAGCAAGCTTATCATCTAAGACATCAGTTTAGCTTTCTACTTAATTTATAACTTTGTTTACTCCCATTTGATAAAGATTCTTTTCATTACTTATTCTTATTTTTAAGATGATACTTTACCATTAAAATCAGCAATCTTATCACCTAAGCCATCAGTTTGGCTTTTTACTTCATTTATAACTTTGTTTACTCCCATTTGATAAAGCTTCTTTTCATTACTTATTATTATTTTTAAGAAATACAAGTTATGCATATAATGCAATATCATTTTAGCCTTTTAAAGAAGGGAATTCTGCAAGATGTGACCATATAAATGGACTACAAGAGATTATGCTAAGGAGAGTAGACAGAAAGACAAAACCTGTCCCAGAAAGACAAAAACTGCATGATTCTGCTTAAATAAAGTATCTAAAAGGGTCAAATATATAAAAGCAAAGAGTAAAGGGGGGACTGGAGCGATGGCTCAGCAGTTAAGAGCACTCTTGTAGAAGAGCAGGGTTCGGTTCCCAGCACCTACATGGTGGCCAACCATCTGTAACCCCATTTGCAGGGGATCTGATACCCTCTTCTGACCTCTGCAGCACTGCACAACACAGGTGCACTTATACACATAAAATTAAAATAATAAATAAAATATTTTTTAAAATTCAAAGAGTAAGTTGGTGGTTTCCAGGGGCTGAAATCTGAATAAATCCTTTTTTCTCTAATCAGTGGGTATAAAGTTTCATTCGAGCAAAATTAATAGGGTCTAGAGATCTGTTGTACATTTTATCTGCAATCAGCAATGCTGTATAATACACAAACTTGTGGATCTCATGTCATGTTCTTTTTACCACACAATAACATTTACATAAAACAATAACCATTTTTAAGATAAAGCTCTCTGGTATGGAAAGCTGGCTTATAGTTCTCTAGGTTGTGCTCTGACTTCTAAGTTGTATCAGGCCTCTGTTTCTTGAAATTTTTCATATTCAGAACTTTAACTTTGTGGAGTTGAACTGCTGAACTTCTGTGCTCTGTTCTTTTAGATTATGTCATGCAAGAAAAATATTCCTAATTATATCCCGCAAACAATATCTGCTTTAAAATCAAGGACATTGTTTCAAATGAAACCAGCATTGACATCTCAAAGATACGTATTTCTCATATTATAATTTAAAGGATGAAATACTACTTTTAAGTTTGAGTCACCTTTTTATCTTAATAAAGATAAATTATTTTCTGAAGCTTGTGCCAAGTATAAATCTTGATAAAACAGACAACAGTACTTCAACTGAAAAATTATCAGTGTTTTCTGCTTCTACTTTTGTTGATGCAATTTTAATTGTAATTTATGTTTTTTGAGCCAAAAATTTTTTATAATTAACACAAAACATTTTACTGTTTGATGTCCTGTAAAATTAGTCTGTCTGAGTTGCATTCATTAAAACATCTTACATGGGTTGCTTTTGTGTATTATGGTCCCCAATGCCCTAGTTTTCTTATGGGCTTTTCAAAAGTGAGGAAAAAACAACTATTACTTGACCAATTTGTGTAAACCAGTTTGTGTAAGTCAAAAAACACCTTTGTATCTCCTAGAAAAAATGACCATAAATGACTTAAATTCTGAATGCTATTACTAAATTTAGCCCAAATGCATTGCTCTCTGAATGCTTCCCCAAATGGAACACTGCTTGTGATGGCTGCTTTAGTAGCCTCATTAAGACTCAGAAAGGTCAAAAGAACAAATACATTCATTCCCAATAGCACAATCAAAATTCAGAGATCAGCCATATTCATACTCTGATTCTACCAAGGCATTCCTTTAATGCCAACCTGCCTTCTAGTGGGTAGCTGAAGTGGCTAGATGATTATGTTTATTCTACCAGATGCCCACAGAATTGTGAGGAGCAGAGATATTTTGGTTCCCAGTTGTTTGTTTCATGAACTTCTTTCTCAGCTGAAGGTGATATCAGAGTCAGATATTTTTCTACAGAATGAACTCTGTCCCCATCGATTTTCACTTTTCTAAGAGCTAAAGTTCCTTCATGAGGCCTCTTCCCTAACACACTATTAAAATGTCAAGAGGTGAGAAGAGAACACAATGATTTCTGCCCTTGGAAAGTCGCCCACTGATGAGTGACACAGGATTTTGACAAAGAATACATTGGGAATACAAGCTAACTCAAAACTCCATTTACCTAGAAGAGTCTAAGACAGCTGAAAATGCAATTTTATCAGGAACAGTCCAGCAATTTCTTTCTGCTAGTAATAAGGAGACTATTTTCCCCAGAGGCTGTGATCATGCCCTGTGGAGGAATCAGTGGGGAACTTCTTATTTGAGCTCAGCCCTTCATTTTTCCTTCCCTAATATTGAGAAGATAACATAATTTTAAATACCATGCAACTTATTTTTTGTATTCTGCATTTATCTTTTGTTCCTTTCAGCTTTTGACCATATCCAAAAGGTCTGTAAGTAACTGCTAAGAGCAGTTTTGCTTCCATAGTCCATAAATATTGCATTTAATCTTCACACATGTATTCAGGCCTGCTGTATTCTAGACACCACCCTCATCTAGATGGTCGTTTAGATAGTAAGAATTTGTCTTAGCACTGTAGTGATTCTAGGTACTAAGAATACATAGTTAAAGTTGGTCAGCACCTGAGGAGCAATATCCAAGGTTGCCCTCTGACCTCCAAATACACATGCACACATATGCATTCACACCACACATCTACAAACACAAGAACACTGACACATGTGCACATACCCTCAAGGTCATTGGTGATATGAAATCAAGATCTGTTCTTACATAGTGCTTCCATATTCCTACATCCACCCTATCATATTGATGCTCCATTCCCAGTCTCCAAAAAATTTCCAGATGTTTCCCACCAAAGTTATCATTGTTAAAATTATATGCTATTTTAGGAGAAATAATTACCAATTATTTTCAACCTGAGGAATCACCACTCATAGCAATCCTTACTGGTGAGAACTATTCCAGTGTCACCTAAGATCTTCTCAAAGTATTCTTGTGGATCATCTATGTAAGAATTAGGTTTGTGTATGTATGAAAGTTTCTGAAATCTACTTTATAGCTCTTCCTCCCAGATGTCAGGGCAAAGACCAGAAATCTGCATTTTTAATTAATAAACTAAATGTTTCTTACATATGCTGAAGTCTAAGAATTAATTTCGGTTCAGTGAAAAACCAAAGAAAAGTAAATCTTAAATTGGAAAGTGATTAAGAGCAATTGGACAAAAAGTACAGATAATTGTACAAAATTGTACAATTGTACAATTTAGAAATTGTACAATTTCGAATGAACAGAAAACAATAAATTTTAATGTTATTTTAGGACAAAATGAAAATGAATATTGTAAAAATTGAAAAAGTCAAGAAAAATTGATGAGCTGCACATATGTGTATATATGATATATGTGTGCATAAAACCCCACATATATGTGTATGCATGTAATTTTACGTGTTTGTGCATGTCTGTAATAAAATATGTAGTGGATATGAATTTGATGCATTTAGGACACTTCCCAACTGCCAGTTTACACTCTTCCCTCCTGTGTCTCATTGTCATGAAGACTGTTTTCAAGAAAAAGAGTTAAGCCCAGAAAGAGAGAATGACTTCCTTCAAGGAAACAGAGGTAGTAAAGATCAGAGCCAGGATTGCAAACACTGAAGCCTCGCTCCACAGTCTATGGCCCTACTTACTTTGTACAGTTAATAAGGAATCAGCTCAGGGTCATACTTGCAGTTTCATAGTTATGAAAATGGTACAGAAAAATTCAACATGCTAAGTGGTTACACACATTGCGTCACCAATCTAAATTGGCTGCAGAACACAAAAACAGAAGGGATCCAGAGCTCTTGGATGGGAGCAAACTCTCAAACACTTCAGGACGGCATTGCCACAGGGTCTACACAAGGCTTAAGAGTTCAGATGTCTCTGAAAGCTAAAATGGGTCCATACTTCACTGTAATGAGTTACTTTTACATTCAGCATTCTTTTAAAAAGTTTTATGACACAGGCACACTCACATACATGCAGGCAATACACTCATACACACAAAATAAAAATAATAAATATTTTTTAAAAAGTTTTATTTTGGGAGTATTTACTATATGAAGACTATATTTAAATCTATATTTCCAATCCCCTCTCCCCCCTTCAAACTTTCCTCTGCCCCCCATTCTCTCTCAATTTCATAATGTATTTGAATGACTGATTCTCTCTCCACAGTCCTTGATTGCATATAGTTCTTCATCTAGAAATGGAACCTAGTGGACATTTTCCTCACTCATGTTGACATGTCAACTGGCATTCTCATTATGCAGGTCTTGTTTAGGAAATTATAGCATTGAGATTTCATGGGTACAGCTTCCTTGTAATATTTAGAAGCTACTACCTAACAGCAAGTGTCCTGGTCCTCTGGTTCTTTCCACAATGGCCCTTGACCTTAGGTTAGGGGTTAGGTTGAATGCGTACCTACTGGTGATGGGAAAACCCTGCTTATTCACTTATTCTCTCCATTCTGAGGAGTTGGACCTCTGTAACAGTCTCCATGAGCTCCAGAAGGAAGCTTCACTGATGATTAGAGAGAGATATACACTTATCTACCGGTATAAGGGTATTTAGAATACAGTTAGAATTTCTACTGATCTAGGAAAGTGGCAGTAGTAGGTTTTCCTCTAAGGTCTATGACTTCTCCAGTCACTGGTCGTTGGCTCAGTTTATAGTACCAGGCATGAATTCCCTCCTATTGAATGGGACTTAAGTACAGTTAAAAAGCTGTTGTTAGCACCCAAGACAAAAATGCCATTGTTGCACCATTAGCATTATTTCACTGGACCAGTCATTGTTGTCATTTGTAGTCTTCACAATTGGGTAGGACTGACACAGGAGCTAAACAAGAGGGAAATGGGAAAGTGTAGGACCACAGTTAGGGAGGGTAGTATAAGAGGAAGAGGGAAGAAGGAAAGATTAATAACAATAAGGATATCTAAAAAAACACAGAGAAATGTATTATTTTATGAATCTACTTACAAATACTTCTGTCTCTGTCATTCTCTGTCTCTCTCTTTCTCTCTCGCTCTCTCTCTGAATATTGACTTAATATATGGCCACAGGCTAACAAAAACTCCAGTGTGGGGTATGGGAAACCTCCCTTCCAGTTGTTGGTCAGGGTAGTTGCTTCCCAGGACTTGAAGGTAAGACTCTATTACTAAAGCCACCACACACTTCAGACATAGGGTTTGAAGGAGTAGAACTAGAACTGAATTGGAAGTCTCCTCCCTCAGGACTAGCTCTCACAGCATTGGAAGGTATAATGCATTCTAAGTGCTTTAATATGTACCTATAAAAGACACCTGGGCTAGAGAGATGGCTCAGCAGTTAAGAGCACTCACTGCTCTTGCAGAGGACTTGGGTTCGATTCCCAGCACCCGCATGGTTGCAAACAACTGTCCCTAACTTCAGTTCCAGGAGATCTGATGCTTTCTTCTGACCTCCACAGACATTGCACAACACAGGCACACTTACATACATGCAGGCAATACACTTATACACGTAAGTAAGAATAATAAATAAAATACTTTTCAAAACTCTGGCATTCAATTTGAAGTCTACAAAGTGACTTCTTTATATGATTGTGAATAATGTCTTTAGTTATGCAGAAAAAATTTTAAAGTATATAATGTCACAAACTGAGGCCTTTCTAGAATGCCCACAAAGGTCATTTATGGAAGACAAAGCAGCGATTAAAATAAGAAAGGCTTTTAGAGTATTTACATTTGCATATAAGCATAAAAGCCTATAGCTTGCATGTTCTTCATCGGTAAATACCAGTGTGGATGATGCTAAACCCCACTTTCATTTGGAATGTTCTAGGACCTCCCTCTTCTACCACACTTTTGCAGCCTCTCTTTAACATTGAATTCAAATACTTTTTAAAGCTTTTACTTCACTTTTTCCTCTCTTTTCCTGAAGCATAAAAATATTCTCAAGATATGACTTGGGATGAAAGAGTAAAAGACTATTTTCTGAGTAACTGGCACTAGAATTTCTCCCAGAGACATTAATTCTGGAATGGAAATTTGATGTTAGCTTGGGCCATGGGAATTAGTGTTATCAAGGGACAGGACAGAAAAGAGCAAAAACGACTAAAATTGGAGGTAGGGAGGAATTGAAGAGAAGAACCAACAGACGTGCCCCATGAGGTGGACACTGATGGAATTAGACCAGTAGATGTTCAAGACTGGGATTCTCGTCATCTGATATGCTGGGATACAAATTCCTTTGTTTTTTCCTATCAGTGAAATGTGTCTCTGGCTCTCTCTGACTCTGTCTCTGTCTCTCTTTACAGAGAGAGAGAGAGAGAGAGACCCAGAATTAGCAGACATGAAAGCAATGGCAGTCTATGTTGAGGTTCCCAGAAGGCAGGGAGGGTAAGGAACAATCAGTGAAAAGCAAAGAGAAGGATGAAAAGCAGAGATAAAGATGGAGAATTAAACAGGGAGAAATCAGAGTCAGAGAGAACTGAGAGAAAGGCAGGGTATTTTGAAGAAATTCAGAGGAAGACTCGAAACTTCTCACTGGATGAGGAATGGGGACTCAGCCTACCCTCCTACAGACCTCAATAGGTAGAATGACCCAAATGGACACTCAGATTAGTAACCTCAAACATAGCGATCATTTTATGTGATAATTCCTTGTCTTTTAACTAAGTTTTGAGTTTACAGTTTCCAGGATATTATTGCTTTTTGAATTATTCATTATTTTCTGTACGGCATGTTTTTCATGCTGTTGCGTGCCACAAGTTCTAGTTTCATGTAGAAAGTTATTCTGTACTGTGAATGAAGTGTTCTAATTTTATGAGAGCTAAGTTATTCTCTTGGGAATCTTAAAAATTTTAGGTTCTCAAATTATTTCTTCTTATTTTTGTTAACCAATTTTTCTGGCAATTTTATATAGGTATATAGTATGTCCTGATTATTCTCCCCATACAGACAAGCTCCCTCCTATCCCTGTCATCTACCTCCACCCCATCCCTATCAATCCTTCCTCAGATTCATGACTTTTCCATTAGTTTTTCTCCCCCTCCATACTAGGTCCCTCCCATTCATGTCAACCACCCTGCAGCCCCTGTCCCTAGCAGTTCCTTTCCCAGAATCAGGAGTTTTGCTTTTGTTTTGTGACCCATGTAGTGTAACAAGAGCCATTTGTGTAGCAGTTGGATTGGAACTATCTGTTGAAGCCTGATGGAATCATCAGTGGGTGTGAGACTGAAGGCAGTGGTTTCCCCTCTCCCAGAGTGTCTCATTAGTAAGCAGTCAAGCAGTGAGGCCCTGTACCCCTCCTTCAGCCAAGCCTGACTATTGCAGAGCAAATTCTTATAACAACTGCTTATTGAAAATAATTTTGCCTATGCCTATGACGGTTTCTAGGGTTTCTGAGTTATTTAATATTTGATATTTCTCACTATATAATAAAGCATCCTCTTTTATAATGTCTATAAACCACTCATATATATATAATATAATATAATTAGTCTAATCCTCTAAATTTAGGTTAATTTCCTAGAAAGTATATCAGACCTCACGTGTGTTCTAAGATTTGTGATTGGTTTAGCTTTGTGAATTAAAAAGGGTGGCTGAGCTCATGTTTTCAGTAATGGAAATGGAATTATTTTCCTATGAAGATTCTAAATATTTAGAATACTTACTTATATTTGGCATCTAGAATTTTGTTGGCGGACACATGAAAAATACTTTGCCACAAGTTATAAGTAAATAAATCCAACCATAATTACGAGGGTGAGATAGAAAAACACGTTTTTAGAATTCTATAACCATAAGAATAACTCACATGCCCTGAGAAACACTCTTGAAAACATTATTTAGATCTGCAAAAAAGCCGTTCTGATGATCTCACATGTTTTCCCATACTTTACAAACAAAGACGAATTAATTTGTGCACAAATAATCATTGAGCATATATTCATATTATGCTTTTGTAGTTAGCCATGCTATAAGACAAGTCTACTGGTATCAATTATTCTTCTCATCACCGAAACTGAATGCCTGACAAGAAGAAACTTAAGAAAGAAACATTCGTTTTGGCTAAAGGATCAGGGATACTGTCCATCATGGTGGGGAAGGCTTGTCAGCAAGTGTGGTTCATAACTGATAGGAACTTGGTCATATCATAAAGGACCAGAAAGAAGAAGAGGAATGCAAGTAGTCACGTGGCTTTCTCTTTTTTCCTTTCCATTCAGCCTGGGTCTCCAACCCATGGGACAGAGGCACCACCCAGTTAGGAGCAAAATTGCCTCTTCAGTCAATCCTCTCTGAAAATCTCTTTGCGGATACACCCAAAAGTATGTCCTCTAGGTGATTCTGTATCCCATCAAGTTGATAAGACCAAATGTTCTTAATTATAATTTATTCCCATTTTGGAGTAGAAGTATCCTCATTTACAAACTGCTAGATAATGAAAAAGGAAGAAAATGGAGGATTCTTTAACTGGGGAGGGAAGAGGGAGAACTATATAAGAAGAGAGAAAAAAAAAGGTAAACAATGCTTAGATGGTATGAAAAACCAGAGGGATATACGTTAGTTCAAAATCTTACTGAAAAATACAATACAATATGTATACATATGAATGCACATGTATAGTTGAAGGCTATATAGCAAAAAGCACAGTGCCAGTCAGGGGAAACTGCCCTCCCCACTTAAAGAACCCCAATTTTTCAAATTTTTCCCTTGATAATACCTGTCTCCTATTAGTCTCCGTCTCTTGAGCTCCTTCCCCTTTATTTCCATGGTTCCTTGAATGTCCGTCCCTCCTCTTTTCCCAGTTAAATACTTCCATTTTCCCTATTTACCCCTTCTGTCTCTTACTATTCTCCTCTTCTGGGCTCTTTCTTTCCATTTACCTTCATGGTTCCTTTCTATTTTCCTGGCTCCTGCAGTTACATCAGAATCTATACTCCCATATAAGGGATTGGTGCTAAGATCAGCAAATGTGGGAGAAATTTTTCTGAGTCTGTGTTACTTCACTTAGTATAGCAGTTTCTAGTTCCTCCATTTACATGCAGATTTCATGATTTCATCTTTTTTTTCTTTGCTGAGTAGAAATCTATTGTTTAAATGTACCAAATTTTGATTACCAATTCATCAGTTGAGGGACATTTGGTTGTTTCCATTTTTTGCTATTGTGGAAAGAGCAACAACAATCCTGGATGTACAGGTTTCTCTACAGTAGGATGAGTCTTTTGGGTATAGGTCAAGGGGTGGTGTAACAGGATCATATGGTGCATTCATTTTTAGTTTTTTAAGAGCTCTCCATACTGCTTTCCATCATGGCTACAGGATTATGCATTCTCACCAGCAGTGAATGAGCAATCCCCTTTCCCCACATCCTCACCAGAAATTGGTATCACTTGTTCTCTTGATCTTAGCCAGTCTGACTGGAGTAAGATAAAATCTTAAAGTGATTTTGATTTGCAATTCCATAATTACTAAGGATGTTTAACACTTTATAAGGTTTTTTGAAAATAAAAAAATTTAAAACATATTAAACACAAATTAGGCTGGATATTTGATAAATAGATGAATATTATTTGTAGTGTTCATTGTTGTAAAATGAAGTAGGTAATGTTATTTTTGCTTTACAAACAGATATAGTAAGTGGGTTTTTCAATGTCCTATGATGATCCAACTTCTATCATCTGAGTGTGAGCTGCACCCAGAGACTAGTCTCTAAAAGAGAGAGTAAGACAAAAGTGAAAGGATGCTATTCTTAACGGTTAATTTGTGAAGAGATGGTTCTGTCAGATCACATGTTCTTCCTTCTTTCCTCATTGGCCTTCTGTAGGGAATGCGGTAGCCATGTTGGAGTTGATCTACACAGAGGCTCCTATGACAGGGAATTGGTATCCACGGTCAGTATGCAAAAAGAAACTGAAACCTACCAACAGCCACATAAATGATTTAGATGTGGTGTGGATCCGCTGTTATGTGACCACATCCTAGCCAACACATTCATTTTAGACTGTGAGACATTCTGAGCTAGAAAAATTCAGCTATACTGCATTTGGGTTCCCGATTCACAGAAAATAATGAGTACTCATTTTTCAAAGTTGCTATATGTTCATATAATTTGTTATGCAGCAATAGGTAATTTTAAAAAGAAATCAAATCCTAGAAAGGCCATTTCAACTTTTACAAGGTATTAGATGTAAAGAATTAAAACGCTATAGTTTTCTGTCCTTTGAGAAGGTGATGTTGGCCAGCTATGTAAGTGAGTTGAGCTGAGTGAATTCTTAGAGAATAGGTACTCATGCAGAGAGAAAGAGCAAGGGGAAGCACCTTGTGACAAACACTAGGCAGAAAGAAGACCAGCATAGATGGTGCAGAACTAACCAGACACGTAGACGATGTCAAAGAGCTGGGCCAGACCATTTTGCAGAGACTCTCTGGTATGAGTAGTTTGGATTTTTATTCTAACTCAGGTAACCTTGGGGTGTTTTAAGTGGGGAAATGAAATGATCTGATTAGCTTTTTAAAGGACCTACTTTTGTCTGCTTTATATAAAAGGAATGATAATCAAGAGGAATTAAGGCTCAATAAAGAGAATTTGAGGCTGTAAACACATATGAGGTTGAACTAAAAAGGCAGAGTGGAGGATGAAGAAAGCTTGGATAACATTGCTTGCCAAGTTACTTGTCCTTAAGAAGCTCGTGGACAGGCTTTTTTCCCCCACTTTATTTATCATCTTCAATTGACAACATATCCAATACGTCCCTAAAGCACTAGAGCTGCAAGAAATTAATTCAGTCTATGGAACTGGAATTACACACACACACACACACACACACATACACACACACACACATGTGCGTGAATGGTATTTTTATTTTCTCAGAATTTTGAAATGTTCTATTATGATGGAAATTGGAATAGTTCAAGTTCAGAAGTGGTGTAATTCCCAAATGTACTTAATTATAATTTATTCTCATTTTATACTGGGGTGTTCTCATTTATAAACTGCTGGATAATTTTTAAAAGGGTTAAACACATATTAGACTGGGCTTTTTGATAAATGGATCTATATTATTTGTGGTTTTCCTCATTGTAAAATGCAAAGTGTTTTTCCTTTCTTGAGCATACTTAATTTATTATTTCCAAGCTGGTGTCTGAATTTCTGTTACACAAAATTAATGGAACTTTGGCAACCCTCTCTGAATTACCCCAAGTCAATAGAGGCTCTTCCCATCTGTCATTTTAATTTGCAGTGTGCCTCTCAGATGTATGAAAACGAAGATACACATCACACTATTTCCCAGGCTACTGGCACTAAGCAAAAAACTATGAGTAATTATATATGAATTCTTGGTACGAAAACTCCCAAACTATAAGTTATGATTTAAAATCAGCTTGGATATAATCCACAACATTGATAACCATCTTTCTGTAAATGACAGGTTTATTTATAGGGATATATAGATAATAATGGAAAATGCTTAGTAACTTACAATTTTTGTTTTTTTGAGACAGGGTCTTCCTGTAGCCACAGCTAGTCTGGAACTCAGTATGTAGACCAGGCAACAATTTACTTTTACAAATTAATAGCCAGTCTCAATTCCATGAGTCTGATAACTGCTCATAAAATGATATGTTTACTTGTGTTTTCTGATGTATTAATAAAAATTGGAAGTGACAAGAATACACTAGTGCATGACATTAATAATATAAGCTATCAATCATCCATGTATATGTTTTGGTCATGTTCTACGAAAATACTAGATTTTGGCACAGAATTATAGCATTCAAGGTCACTGAGATTAAATTTCATCACTCCCCTGTACTGTATCCTGTATTAAAAGCGTAGTAGAAAAGTTGAGTAAGTAATTTCAGCACTTTTTGCTTTCTCAAGTAATTGGGTTCCAGATTAGCTTGAGGAATAACTTAAATCATAGTTGAAAGGAATTCACAGTTGAAAATATCAGTGCCATGTGGAGCAGAGTCAGAGAGTGAAGCAAGACCAAGAATGGAGAAAATCTGCAGCAAAGCCAGAAAGCTGCAGAAAAAGGAAAAGTCCAAGCGCAGTTCAAGTACTTATCAGGACAATGATCTGCAGATATTGTCAGGGAGTCCTGAAGTGACGGTGATCACCATAGTGAGCACCATGCTCCCAAGGCTGCAAGAGCAGACAGAAGCCTGTGCCTCTCCTTTCCCACAGTTGCTCCAGCCTTTTAATATTTATTTTTCCTTGGCTACAACTACAAGAGCACATCCAGGTTTCTTTCACTCTACCTTTGCAAAGATTGCATTTCAGCTCCCTAATACCCTTTGTATCTCTTCCAAGTGTCCCAGTTTGGATGATAAAGTATTTGGTGACCCTAGCTAAAACATGCTATGAAAAGACAGGGGCACTTTGAGCTTTTGTGTTTAACTTCTTAAGTTTCTTGTAAAACAGCTATTGAAATTCTCAAAGAAACAGAACATTTTCTATAACATTATGCTACTGAAGGAAAGATTGATTTCCTTGAGTGAAGGATGGTAAAAGTATCTGGAAAGGAGTGGAAAACAGTATTCCTGGAGAGTTCAGAAAATCGACAAAGAAATCAAGTTTTAAGTATTTACATCATCAAAATCAATAGACCATGAAGGTAAAGTTAAGAAAATTGATATTAAAAATATTGACATGTCTGTTAGTTTAAAATGGTTTAATGGAAAGTTAGGATCAAATAAAAGGTCACATAGGCAATAAATGATCCCTTAACCGAGGTACGTAAGAATGGTATTTCAGTTATAACAGTGTCTGTCTATTACATAAAAGGCACACTGTATTCAAGGAGTGTTAATGTCTAAAATGCACTTGTCACTTAGAAAACTCTTCAGAAGAAGAGTTTTCAGGACTTGAAAGCAGATGAAAAAATAAAAGCATTTGTGAGAACTTTAATTCAAAATTGAAATTAATTTATCACTCTGGATTTCATTATTTAGTGTGAAATATGTGTTCTAGAGACCATGACTTTTCTTGGGAACCTCGGGAAACTTCAAGTTCATGGAGTCATTTTGGGGGGACATAGCAGAGGCCTATGGAATCACTTGATCTTTGGGTAGTTAGGACTGCAGTTAATGTGATTCAGAATAATTATTTCTGTGATTAGGAGATGAAAGTTGATTAATATGTAGAACTAATTTTTGAGGAGTTAGTTACAATTCTCTACCAGTTAAAAGATCACTGGGGTCTTATAATCAAGTTTTCATGAATAATATGTGGAATTAGTTTTTCTAAATAAAGCCTTATGATTACCTTGTCCCTGATGCCCGCTAATCTAACTTTTCCTCATTATCAGAGTAAAGTATTGTTTAAAGCACTGTTCTAGATTGCTCATTTCTCCTGTTTACTAGACTCCCTGTGATCTGACTTCATGCCCACTACACAACAGGTGCTTCAAAACTCTTCCAAAAGTCATCATGACCTCCAGTCACATGCTAAAATTTTCTCCTTAAGGGAACTTGCTTTGTATATTATTTTTGACTGACAAATCACAATTGTACAGATTTGTACAAGATACTATGTGGAGTTTGATATATGCATACAATCTGAAAAACTATCAAATGAAAACAATTAGCATACTATTACCTCACTTGTCATTTTTGTGGTGAGATATTTGCAGATGATTGTCTTGGTTATTTTGAGACATAGAGCACACTGTTATTAAAGTCACTCTGCTGTGCAATTGACCTCAAGGCCTACTCCTCCTGTCCATATGAAACTGTACCCTTTGAATAACATCTCTTATCCCTCTCCTCCTCACCATTCTCCAATTACTCCCACAAGTTCAAATTATTATATTCCATGTTTAAATAAACATGGTACTTGTCTTCCTGTGCCTGGCTTACTTAATATATACCTTCTAGAGTCAGCCATATCATTGAAAATAACAGGAATCTCTCCCATTTTTGAGGTTAAATAGTACTCGATATGTATATATATATATATACTATGCTTTCTTGATCCACTCATGCACTGACAGGCACACAGACTGATTACCTATCCTGGCTATTATGAGTAATGTTTCATGAATACAAGAGTACAGTCATTCCCCCTGACATACTGATTTCAGTTCTTTTGAATATGCATAAGGATAATTTAATATATGTAAATTTGTTTGAAAAAATTTTGAAGGTCCATCATACCATTTTTCATAATGACTGTGCTAATTTTTGTTCCCACCAATAATTCACAAAAGTTTTTATCACTTTTATTATCTTCTTTATAAAGGCCATTCTAACATACTCATTATTGTTTTAATTTGCATTTCCCTAATGTTTAGTGGTGCTGAGCTCACATATCCAACAACTTATTCATTATCTCCTGTGGAAGATACCTATGAGACACTCAACTTGGCAATCCTAATTACCCACTAGAAAACCCTGCCCTCTCCAGTGCTTATGTGATTTAATCACTAAGTTCCAAACCCTTGAAGTTAGCCATGAATAACTTTCCCACTCCTATATAACAAATCCACCAAAACTCTATACCTAAAATCTGCCTCAGTCTAGTTACTTTCACTGTCTCCTGTGTTATCATTCTTATATAAACCGTCATCACCACCACCCCAGTGAGTTTGCAGCCTCCTCATGAGTGTCTCTGCTTCCATTCCTGAATCTATGAAGTTCATTCTCAATAGAGCTGTCACACAAGTTTTTTTTTTTTTTAATGAAACCTGTTGCCAATATTTTTTCAGCTAATATTGGGGTAATGTCAACTGATTACTGCTAGGTGAGGAAGAACTGATCTTCCTAAAACAAGGTACTCTAGATAGGCTAACAAGACCTCAGTGGATGGATTTGCACTGGGGAATGTCTGAAGATTCTGACTTGACACAGTGGGCCTTAACACAAATGACAGAGTATATGGGTTCCAATTGAGGGGGGCTGTGGGAGGGTGCCAGTGGAGACAGGAGTATAAAGCCGATTAAGATTGTTTGAGATATTATGCATGAAATGTTCAAAAATCCAATAAAAACAAAATTTGAAAAATGAAACCTGTTGATAGTACCCTTTTATTCAAAACTTTTCAGGGCCCATGTATCACACTTAGAATAAAACTGTTTACATACCCCAATTTAGCTGTGAGCATCTCTCAGATCTTACTTCCTATCACCCTCTCCCACCTCTGGGAGAACTAAGGCAAAAGCTCTCATTAGTTCACAAACGTGCCAGTATAATTCCCATTTCAAAGCTATTTGCTAACACAGCGTAGTTTTTATTATTGCAAGCTAAACTCTTACCCTTCCCTGTTTTCAAAATAATTTCCTGCTTTTTGCATCACCATTTTCTACCCACTTTGGGGACAACTTAGTCTTACACCCAGAAAAGAGTACTACAGTATTATTTTAAGATGAATTGTTGTGGAAGATTCAAAGAATTTTCTTTTCAAATGAGATAAAGAAGTGATGGTCTTGATTTAAGGTACTTGGAAGCAGGACTTTAAAAAGCAATTCCATTATCTAAGATTCATTAGACAAGTTTGCTGAGATGCAGCAGATATAAAGCTTCTGTGGCTGAACTGATTAGTGCTACAGGCAGTCGTTTGCATTTGGGGCAACCTAATACTATCGTTCTGGAAGAGGGAATCATTCTCTATCAGCTCTCATCCTGTTCTTCCGCAGCTCACGCTAGCCTATTTCCTCAAACTGAGGCTCAAATCTCAATGCAAGTCTTCTCTGTCATCCTTCTACAATCCTTAGCTGTGATCTCTAACAAGCACCTTTTGCCTTCCTAAACACCCAGTGCTTCACATATTCCCCTCACAGATATTAATCTGAATTCTGACTGGATTCCAAGCATTATGCTGTCTCTGGTGTATAAAATATATGGCAAAGCTTTACCTATGCCTGTATTACCACAACTCCCTTAAGTTTTCTGAAAGAAAATTGCTCTATAAATCTAAATATTTAACAACTTTAACATATTCCAAATGTTCCCAAAGTTTCCTTCTAGATTTTCCTCAATTCGCTACCCCCTTATTTTTAAACCAACTGCTCCATTTTCATTCCACGCTGTAAGATTCAAAGCGAATGATACTGACTGGTGGATCTCTTTATGTTCCTTTGCCTATATTTTTCAATTTTGCATCTACCAAAACACTTCCACATCGAATACAAAAGTCAACTCAAATTCTGATTAATCTAAGGAAACAAAAAAGCAATCCAGATGTTGAAAGATTAGAGGAGGAAAAAGTCCAATATACCTTGCTGTGAGCACTGTGTGAACAACACTAGGGAGCATGCAAGGTGGGCACAGACAGGCATTGTTCTTGGGAGCCTCAGTCTATTGGGTGAGCAGAGATAAATGCACAGAGAATATAATAATTGCGACCTGAGAAAAATCACAAACCTTGTATAAAAGATTGTGGAAAGTGAGCAAGATTACAATAGGCATAAATATTTGAGTGCCCCAGGCTGGCGGTAGTATGAGGAAGATGAGGATGGAAGAAGGCTGCCCAGGACAGCCCCTGCAGCAGAAGATCATAGAAACAAATGGATTTGTGAAGTCTCATTGGCTTGCAGCAAGATTATCTTCCAGGCTATATTTAATGTTTGTTTAATGACCATAATGACAGCCAATCACCATATATAAATGGCCAGCAATGTTAACCCAAGGAATCTCTTCCTCAAAATAATTGCTATAGTTTGAATATAGAAGGGGTATTATCCTCCAAAAGTTTATATGCTTAGAAACTCCATCTCCAGTATTTTGGTGCTGACATGATAGAACCCTACCCTCACAGGGTGAGGTAGATGAATAGGACATCAGAAGCAAGTCCCTGATATTCTTGTAGGCCTCTATTAGTTGCTCTGGTGAAAGTTGTAGTAAAAGAGTAATTTTTGGCCCCTGAATCTATCTCTCTTAATCCCCCACCCTCGTTCCTTCCATGATGTCATCCAGCATGTTATAATGCAGCCAGAAGTGTCTAAGAAGCTGCGGGAAAATGATCTTAGACTTTCAGTCTCTAAAAAACAATGATTTAACAAGCCTTCATACTTGTCTTTTTATTTCCAGGGTAAGGCTATTGGGAATTGAAACCAGGGTCTCAAACACATGAAACATTTTTTGTATTTTGATTTTTTATTGAATTTTGTGAAGTTCATACAATGTACTTTAATCATATTTAGACCCCCCCATCTGAACTTCCTTTTTACCCACTGCCCAATTTCATGTACTCTATTATATATAATATATATACAATACATACACACATATATATATTAAATCTACTGAGTCTTTTTAGTATAGCTCCTATGTACAGTACATGTGTTTGCTGATCACTTCACTTATGATTAGATAACCTATCAGGGAACTTGTCACTCAGGAAAACTGGTTTTCTTTCTCTCAGAAGCTATTGGCTGTCTGTAGCTTTTCATCTAGGGATGGAACCTGGTGAACTTTCCCCACCCAGATTCTAATGTATGCCTGTGATGTCATTATGCAAGTCTAGTATGGGAAATCTTATTGTTGAGATACATCATTGGGGATATCTTTGGACTTTGAGAAGGATTCATCCACAATTCTGAAGGAACAATCATTCAATGGATACTTTTTGAATGAGAATAGGTAACCAGTGAAGGAGAGCATACCATAAAAACACATTATCAGGCAGAGCGTGGTGGTGCACACCTTTAATCCCAGCACTAGGAAGGCAGAGGCAGGCAGATCTCTGTGAGTTTGAGGCCAGCCTAGTCTCCATAGCGAATCCAAGCCAGCTAGGCCTACAGGGAGAGTCTGTTTTAAAATATTTTTTATTAATTTTTCTTTTATGTGCGTGTTTTGACTGCATGTATGTAAGGGCACCCATATCGTACATAGCCTGCAGAGGCCAGAAGAGGGTGTTGGATATCTTGTAACTGGAGTTATAGTTCGCTGCCATGTGGGTGTTGGGAATCAAACCCAGATCCTGTGGAAGAGCAGACAGGGCTCTTAATCGCTGGATCATCTCTCCAACCCATCATTTTTAGCCTCCTAAGAGTTCTCCACACTGCTTTCCATAAGGATTGCACGAGTTTGCATTCCCACCAGCAGGGAATGAGCATTCCTGGTTCTCCACGTGCTTGCCAGGATTCCGTATCTTTTGTTCTGTTGCTCTTAGGCAGTCTGACTGGGGCAAGATGAAATCTTAAAGTGGTTTTGATTTGCATTTCCCTAATTACTAAGAATGTTGAGAACGTTTTAAGGTGGTTTTATTTTAACTATTTTTATTTCTTCATTTGAGAACTCTCTCTTCTGTTCCTTACCCCATCTTTTTATTGGGTTAATTATTTTCTTGTTTCTTTGGTTTTTTTTTTTTTTTTTTTTTTTTTTTTTTTTTTTTATGCTGGCGACTGAGGTACAACCCTGTGTTGGAAATGTAGCAGGTGAAGATTTTCTCCCAGTCACTGGGTTTACTCTTCACTTTGTTGTTTCTTTTGTGGTACTGAAATTCTTTAGTTTAATGAGGTCCCACTTGTTGATTGTTGACCTTAAATCCTGAGCAGCTGATGTCTGATTTAGAAAATCCTTTCCTATACCTCTATCTTGTATGGTACTGCCTATGTTTTCTTCTAACTGTAGAGCTACCTGTACATCCGTATGTGATGCTGCACTTTTCACAGTAACTAGGAGATGGAAGGAAGCAACCTAAGTGTCCCTCAACTGATGTGTGGATAATGAAAATGTATTACATTTACATACTGTGGTTCTACTCAGATGTAAGGAAAGATTAAATCATGAAATCTGCATGTAAATAGATGGAACTAGAAACTGCTATACTAATTGAAGTAACACAGACTCAGAAAAGTAAGCAATAAATGTTCTTCCTCATTTGTGGATCTTAGCACCCATCCCTTATATGCAAATATACATACATATATATACATATACATATATATATATGTATATATATGTTATCCCTTATATGTGGTGTAACACAGGAGCCAGGAAAACAGAAAGGAAACAGAGTTAAAGGGAAAGAAAGAGCCAAAGAGAGGGGGATAATAAAAAAACAGATGTTACCAAGGGGGAAATGGGGAAAATGGGGGTATTCAACTGAGAATGGATGAGGGAAGGACATACAGGGAATGATGAGGGTAAAGGGGAAGAAGGAACAGAAGAGAGGGAGATATGAGACAGGTATTATCAAAGGGAAAATGGGGGTACTTAAACTGTGGAGGGAAGAGGGAGGTTAGACAGGGTGAGAGGGAGAAATAAAGCTTAGGTAGTATAAAAAGGCAGAGGGAAATTTATTAACTTAAAAACCACCTGAGGGGCTAGAGAGATGGCTCAGTGCTTAAGAGCACCAGCTGCTCTTACAGAGCACCTAGGTTCAGTTCCCAGCACCCACATGGGAGCTAACGACCGTCTGGAACTGCAGTTCCAAGGAAAGTGGATGCCTTATTCTGACCTCCATGGGCATTGCACAACATGGCTGCACGTACATACATAAGGCAATACAGTCATACACATAAAATAAAAATAATAAATTTTAAAACCCTTAAAAATACACATACAATATCTGAAAATGAGTACATGTGTATAGCTGAAGGCTATATAAGAAACACAGTATCAAACAGGAGAAACCTCCCTGTGAGTTGTTGCTCAGGGTAGTCCAAAAGACTCCCAAAATAACACAGGCTATTGCGACAACCCTGAATTACCTCCCAGAACTTGATGGTAAGACCCTATTGATGAAGACGGGACATACTTGAACAGTGGAGATGGAATTGACCTGGAAGCCTCCTCCCTGAAGACTAGCTTTCTTAGTTCTAGAGAATGTTATGCAAACTGTTAAGAGAGAAAAACAATCAATGGTCCAAGCCAGCTGTAAAGCCTAATGGAACAGAAAACTATCTCTATTGGGGCAGTAGTGGTACTTTTATCTAGGGAGTAATCAGCATCTATCTAATTGGACTTAAAGCCCTCCCAGTGAGAAGGAGCTCATGGGTGGCACTGTAAACATAGCCAAATACACATGGATGGAGAGGTCACTCTATCTCTGTCATATCTCTAGATAAATGAAATTTCTTACTGTATGCCAAATATGGATCCTTATATCTACAGACAAGTATATTATACACCATTCATCAAAGAAACTTTTTTTGCAACAGATGGAGACTATTACATATTTCCACAACTGGTCACACAATGTCTGAGAGATGCCCAGCCATAAGTGACACATCTACAATGGAACTCTACACTGAAGTCTCATCAAACATAGTGAGTGGAACAGGGGATAGAGAAAATACTAATACATCCCTTACCTCTCACCAGTGAAGCTTCCTCATGCAACACAGTGCAATTAACATGGAAAGGCCACAACTGGCCAAGATGTAGAAAATAAGAGACTGAAAAGTGAGTATCCCTGGATAGGACTGCTATACTAAACCTTACCCACCCATGGCTCAGGAAACATTGTGAAAGAGGGGACAGAAGGATTGGAAGAGCCAGGGTTGATACATGAACATAAGGAAACAGGCTTTCAGACCTCTGGGAACTTCTTCATATGAACTTGCAATAATGAAGACAGCATGTACAAGACCCATGCTTACTCAATCAGATAAAAACCCAGCATAGAACTGGGGAAATGGGCAGCAGTTCCCAACCCTAGTTGAGGAACTTTTGGCAACTGATTACTGCGGGGTGGTTGAGGGAGAGAAGATCTTTTTTAAAGGGGTGACATGAGATACACTTATTAGACTCCAATGGGTGAACTTACACCAAGGGACATCTAGGTAAAATGATAGGACTTAACATATGACCGAAGGCATGAAACCTGGTGGAAGGGCTATGGGGAACTGTAGAAAGGTGTCTAAATTTGATTAAGATCTATCATAGGAAATGCACAAATATCAATAAATATATATTCCATTGATACGAAACATATTCTTTATCTTCTTGCCAGCTCTTTCCTATAAAATGATCACATTTTATTTATTTTTTACATTATTTATTTATTCATTTTTATGTGTATGGGTGCTATTCCTGCATGCATCATGTATGAAAAGAGGGTCTCAGATCCCCTGGAACTGGAGTTATGGACAAATGTTAACTGCCATGAGGGTGCTGGGGTATGAACCTTGGTCTTCTGGAAGAGCAGCCAGTGCTCTTAACTGCTGAGCTATCTCTCCAGCCCAGGTTTTATTTTTATTTTTTTAACAAACACATACAAGGTCTTCCTGAATAAAACATTATCATTTGCATTGATATTGTGTAAACAATTGTACTATCTTAGGTTTTCAAATCTGAACTGTGAAGGGCATTCTGGATATAGTTGAATTCTCATTGCTTCCCTAGGAGGACAGATGTTAACCCAGAGAGATGATTTACTTGCTTAGGTTCATACAATATAGTGCATGGACATTTGTGGGTCAAGTCATTACACTGATAACATCAGCTGCTAAATTAGTAATTGTTTCAGTATTCAACCTGTAAGGTATCCACTCATGTGCTGGATATTGATGCATTTTCAAAACTGAGCTTCTTCTGAAAGCTGAGGGAGGCCCAGATCACATGACAGATTTGATGATCACTGCAATTTAATGGTGAGAGAGGGTAGGTAGGTTCTTGAAACAGAACACTTTTGAAGGACCTGTAGGCACAATGTCAAAATACTACCCAAGCAGCCTATTATTTTATTTGTGTATGTTTTGCTTTTGAGATAAGGGTTTTGTGTAGCCAAGGCTGGCTTGAAGCTCATTATTATAGCTGAGGCTGGCCTTGAACTCCTGATCTTTCAGCCTCTGTTTCCTAACTGCTGGAATTATAGGCATGTGCCATAATGGCATGCCCTTTTTCTTGTATTTTATTAGTTTATATTCATTGTACAAAGGGATGGATTAGATTTTAACATTTTCTTTCATGCATGTTGTGTACTTTGCCTGTGTTCCTCTCCTAGTGCCCTCTTTGGCTCCCCTTTCTCTTTCCTGCTAGTTTTCTCCCTCTTAGCACATAGCCCGTCTTCTACTTCCATGTCATATATGTACATCAAGATTCTGCTTATGAGAGAAAACCCATGACATTCATCTTTGAGTCTGACTTATTTTGCTTAAGTGATTATCTCTAGACTTGTCCATTTTTCTGCAAATTAAATAATTTGCTTTTCTTTGAAGCTGAATGAGTTGTGTATTTACCATGCTTTCTTTATTCAGTCATCTTATGAGGTGCATCCAGGCAAACTCCATGTTTGGCTATTGTGAACAGTGCTACAATAGATATGCTCACACACAGATCTTGATGGTATGTGGATCTTAGAGTATTTTTATTTTCGTGAGAAACTTTCATACTTATTCCCATACTAACTACACTAATTTACATTCTGATAAATAGTGTATAAGGATTCCTTTCTTGTCAGCAGGCCATTATTCCTTTTCTTTTCCTTTTTTAAAATTTTGCGTGGTCCTGGCTAACCTAGAACTGCATATGTAGACCAGGCTGGCCTTGAACTCACAGGGATCCACTTATCTCTGCTTCCCTAGTGCTGGAATTAATGGTGTGAACCCATGCCTAGTATCATTTGCTTTCTGTTTTGCTGTTGTTGGTGGAGATCTTTTTGAAACAGGTTCTCCCTGTAGCTCTAGCTGCCCTAAAAACTTGCTATGTAGACCAGGCTAGCCTCGATCTTACAGAGATTTGCCTGCCTCTGCACTTGAAAACCACCAAACATACATTGTAGGGAAATCTCATGCTTAAAAATGTGTACTGTATTTACAGGAATCTAATTATAGAAAAAGGACACATATCACAGATACTAAAATGTGTATTTCCTTGACGTAAAGGCTGAAAACAGATTTATGCATCCAGCCTCAGCTTACTTGGAAAGCATGATTCCAGTGTTATCATAGTCAGCAGGACACATTTGATATCAAGAATGAAGAAGTTTTATATAGCTTTTTCCTGATTAAAAGTAATGTCCAAGCAGCCTGTTGTTAATCTTGTTAATTTCAATACCACTGAAATTCATGATTTAATATTATTGTCTCAGTGTTTGTTATTATGATCAATACATTCTACTAGCAGAAGATACTCAGCCTTTAATTTCACTTGTGCTTAAATTATGCTTCTACCACCATAGAATACAGTAACAGGTGCATGCATATTTGCACAATAAATAAATCTCACCAGTCACTTCAAAATCTATCCTGAACTTCATTTCTGAGTTCTGCTTCATGTTGACAAGTGAGTTTGGAAGTGCTTTAATATTTAAGCTAAAGGATGAGTTTGTTACAAAGCAGTAATTGAAGGAACTGTTGTGAAATCACGCAGCTCCCTGTTTTACCACAGTGTCTGCTGTTGAAGGTATAAAAACTTGACCTGTTAATAGCAAGCATAAAGAACTATACTTAAATGGAAATAATGATCTTGAACAGTCCTGGAGTTTCTGAAGGAAGATCATTGGTGATGAGTCTGGCAATAGTGAATTGGTTTTCCAATCAGTTTAACAAAGTATTTCATGTTTCACTGAGATGATAGAGATGGGTTAGGAACCAGGACCAAGCAGTGCTTGATAAGGAACAAATAGCATTTGATGAGATGTTTATGGGACACTTTTAATGTGATCTCATTTCAGAATTATGCAATCATTTTTATAACACATTGCAATTTTTTAAATTATCTGTTTAGGATAAACAATTTTAGGAGAAATCTCTGGGAAAAATTTTGGGAGATTCTTGAAGCATTTTAGGAGGACTATAAAAGTACTATAAGGAAGAGAATGCTGTAATATTGTGCATTTCTAACAAAATTTATTTATTTCAAACACTATATGAATGATGATGACTTTTATCAAATCCTATGTTAAAGCTTCAGGTGAGGATAGAATAATTTTTAGTTGACCTCAAATCCATGTTTTCTACTCTAAGTTGGTTTATCATTTATGATAAAGTGCTATTATATCTTTCTGAGATCGTACTTATAAAAAACTTGACCACCAAAAGAATCCTCACAAATCCTTGTTACATGGAAAGAGAGTTCAGGGAATTGTAATTCATTTTTATTCTTGTCTCTGTTGCTTGATGTCTTTAGATTGACTGTTGCTGAATCTTTCCACTGCATGATTTGTGTGGCTATGGCAACATCACCGGACAATATTGACTCAATTTCTCTCATGAGCCCCTGCTCCTTTAGATGATTTATCATTTTTCTATTGATGTCTTAAAGTTGGCCATAAATGTAATGTTTTAAGTCAATGCAAATTTTCATTTGTTTTGTTTTGAGACAGGATCTCCCTTTAGTCCCAGCTAGGATGTAGACTAGGCTGGCCTCAATTTCACAAAGATATACCTGACTCGGCTTCCTGGACTACTGGGATTAAAGATCCCATGCCCAGCCCTTATTTGTCTATTTATTTATTTATTTATTTATTTAGTTAGTTAGTTAGTTAGTTAGTTAGTTAGTTAGTTATTGTGCAATACAAATTTTTACATTATAAAACTGAAAGTGTTTGTGGTATGTGCACATGTATATATGTGTCTGCATGTGTGTGGACACATGTTTGTATGTAAGCGTTTGGAGGACCAAGCCTTTGGAGTCTTCCTGGATCAAGCTCTAACTTATTCATTGAGGCGGGTCTCTCAAGTGACTCTAGAGCTCACCATAGGGATAATCTACCTAGCTAGCTTGCTCTGGGGATTTTCTGCCTCTACCTTCTAAGCACTAGATTTACAGGCAGGCCCTCATATCCACTTGGCATTTATATGAGTTCTGAGGATCAGACCTGTGCTTGCTTGACAAGCACCTTATCCACACAATCATCTTTCAGCCCCTAAAACTGCAATTTTATAAATCACAAAACTATTTTTAGTTTTCCAGATAAGAAGTCTAACAATGTCTCCCTGAGTTTAAACTCATCTGCTTTCTGGAGGCTGCAGATGAAAGTCCATGCCCTAGGCTTTTCCAGCTGCTACAGACCTCTCGCATTCCTTGGTTCACAAACCCTTCCTCAGCCTTTGAAGTGAGCAACAGTAAATCTCTCTGACAATTCTTTCAAATCACATTTCCCTCTAACTTTTCTTCTGCCTCCTTCTTAGAGAGTTAAGGACCCTTGCAGTTACTTTGGATCCTCTAAAATAATCTGGAGAGTCTTCCCATGTCAGTGTTTACCACACCTGTAAAGTCCCTTCTACTGTGTAAGTTAACATAGGTCACAGGGATTGGGAGCATTCTGCCCTCTGTTGTGGAAAACTGGCCACAGTGAGATCTGATGAGGTTTCTCCATCGCAAATCTTACCAGTTCAGCTTGCTGCTGCTTCTTGGCTTTGGCCGCATAAAATAACAACGGGCCAGATCATTCTAAGCTGAAGCTCTTTCACTGAAATGGAAAGTATTATGTTCTTTACTGTTGTTCATTCTATCCTTACTTGCCTTCCATGTGTGTGTGTGTACACATGCACATGTATATACATGGTTCAGATATAAGTCCTTGAAGACATTTCCCCCACATTATTGATCACACTAAATTTCTATTGCAAGGTCACTAAGCACATAGCTCATCTTTGACTACAAGATACTTAAAAAATCATAGAGACGTGGCCAAGACTCACTGAGAAAGAACTCAAGCAAATAGACAGATGTAGCACAATTTCTAAGGTGTTTTATGCTACAAGTGCTAAAAATAGTTTGCCCAATAAAAACAGTGTGTGCTAGTGGGTGGGAAGAACTTCATAACTGAGTAGTCCCAAGTGTCTGGCCCACGATAGCTCCATCTAGAGATTCCCAATTCATATCAACAGGTAAAGAAACAATGTAGAAACATTAAGAGTATAGATTATTTCTATATATATGTAATATATATTACTGAAATTTTTTGTATATTTCATACAAAACATCTCAAATGATCTTAATCAGATTCTAAAGCTGTATGGAATCAGGTAAGTTACTTTATGCCATTGTGATTCAGTCTCCATTTGTAAAACAATGAGAGGGAAAGAATAGGCTTCTTTAGAGTTTGTGTTCAGAACTAAATGAGTTGTTGTTTGTTGTTTTGGGGATAATAGGTGTTGTACAATATGTTTTATATGAAGCCTTTAAAAATAGAATAAAGATTCTGAGAAAGCACACTGTAATGTAGTCTGTAGAATGTTTTCTTACAGTCTCAATACTGTCCCTTGCACGGATTTTCCCCTGAGAAACTATCTATTCACATTCACCATACATACTTTCCTAAAGAAAGCCCTTTGTAAAGTACCAATACAATCATACAGAACATTGTTACTTAATAATTGTCATTGTGCATCCCAGTGACATTAACATATTTATGTTAAAAGGTGCAATTAAACTGGAATATAAGGTTATATGTTAAGGACAGTGTCTGTGTAATAGCTGTCAGTATAAGTCGCATACATAATGAAGATTCTGCCTCTTTATATACATATGTTAAAATTTTCTTTAGATATTTTGACTGAATTATATAAGAATCATCAATGGTCAGGCTTAACCAACCTACAAAATGACAAATTCATTTGGCTGAACTTATTTTATATCTAGAATAAAAGTATCAGATTTATACTAAGTTATAAACATCCTCAATTGACAAGCTATAGCCAGATTTTAAGAGTTCATATAATAAAATCCTCATATCTAGTGACAGCTAAGTCTTGAAACGTCACTTCACAGCCCACGGATGACTCAGTACTGTAGAGCAGAGAAAATATGCTTTTTACACATCAAAGCAGAGTACTGGGCTCATAGAAATCTTATGAAAGTCCCCAAAGCATTATGTCATCAACCAAATCTTGAGAAGCTATGCTTCATTCCAAACCTGCAAGTACTCACTGTTCCCCAATCTTGAAACATCAGAGATAACTCGAAAAATATTGGTACATTTTTCTAGGAAATCTGCTAAATGAAATTTGATTTGTTGTCACTAAAAGGCAGCCCTTTGGATATTTGGAGCTACCAATTACAATAGCTTAATTGTAAGTCTTTTTTTCTTAACCAGAAACTAGAAAAGACAGGGAAAGATAAAGCAGACACAAAAGGAATTTCTATAGAGATTCATGTGTAAGTTCAATTCCTCCACTTAAGGAATGAAAGTCATGCTTTAACCCAGAAGGTGATGGACTGATCCTTGCTTTCTCCAAGTTTATATGCCATCACTGCAGATATTTGATAATTACACTCATGTCATCTCTACTAGATTTGCAATGTCACATCTTCTATAATTAAAGTATATCTGCCTAGTATGGTGTTTAGTACGTAAAGTACCAAGCCCTGTTTATCAGATGTGACCATCTGAATGCTTGAAGGTCAGTTTTAAATGGTTTGAGATGTGCTGACCACCTTCTATCTACAAATACTGAGTCAATAAAAACAACTCACAAATTTGAACTCTATGGAATTCTATAAATATTTTTCTTTATCTCAGAATCTTAGATACAACTCCTCAGATTTTCAGATTCCCTCTGTCATGTTCACTTAGCTTTTCCTGCCTTGTATGAAATGATATCTAATATACCTACATATTTTGCTATGACAATAAGCAACTTCAATATATCTGTGATATACAGTAGAAATATACAGCCATGAATATTATTGTCACCTAATGGTAAAGATACATTCTGAGAATTGCTACATCTGGCAATTTCATCATTGTATGAACACTGTAGGGTATACTTAAAGATGTCTATGATGTCTCTAGACAATATAATCTTATGGGGGACTGTCTATATGTGGAAACACTGTGTGGCTTGGGACACTTGTGTTGCCCATATTTCAAAGATAACTATGAGTTGATAACAGATACATCAATTTCTACTCAGTACCATATTCACTCATTTCTTTTGGCCAGAACATATCACATGATCAAACTAAAATCAGTGATTCAAGAAAGTATACTAGAATCTACTGAAAGAAGGGTTAGGTCACATTTGACAGGAAGAGGAATGAAGTATGTGAGTCATGGATCTGGTGATTCAATATAATCACAAAGTTTCTCAAAATTATTTTCTTTGGCTAATGATTTCAAAAAAGCTAAGTCTTTCTTTATAAAAAAAATGTAATGAGAGGCAATTAGTGTTCTTTTTTGTAAAAAATGTGCTTTGACGTCACATCAACCCTAGCACATCCAGGGCATAAATTGGAAGCTAGGGTCACAAAAGCTTTTACTTTCTGTTCTCTCATTTGACTCATAATTGTTTTTCTATTAAATAAAAAGTGTGATTAAAGATCACAGTTTGATTTTTAATAGCTCAAAGTATATTATGCTTCACTTGCTCAGACATTTTTACATGTTCTCTTCTGGGTTTCCCTTCAAAAGCAAGGTCAAGATGGATGGTCTCACTAAACCACAGCAGAGGGAATTTCGAATGAATATCAACAAGGATGTTTTTAGCAAAGGTAGCAATACTATATATGCACAGCCCCTTAAGGTTGTACTTTATAAAGTTAAACTCGATGAACTTATGGCTTTTGTTATTTTGCTTTGTCTCTTTAGCTCCCATTCTCTTCAGTCTTGGTCATATGGAGTTCTCAGTGATGGTTTGTAAACATCTTTAGTTATTTGTTGGTGTCTTCTATGGCAAGTCAGTAGTTACTATTGAAAATGCAGACAGGATTCTGGCAGCCTCTGAGTCCACACAGATACTTTAAACAGGAAGTTGATGTCTACATATATTCAGTTCTGGTAGCCACATATCCAAAGTCTAGGTGAGTGCAGGGTTGGTTCCCTCTGGTAGCTCTAGAGGAGAATCCACTCCTGGATTTCCTTCTGAATTCAGGTTGCTACTGGCAACCCCTGGCACTCTTTAACTTGAAGGTGCATAACTCCAATTTCTTCTTATCTTGTCTCAGGGACTTTTGACTGTGTCTCCAGATTTACACATATATTTTTATTAAAGATTTTAAGTTAATGTATACTAGCCACATACTGCATATGAATCCCTTGAAGATTAATTAGAAATTTTTGAGCAGTAAAATTTTGAGTTGGGTTTCTTTATCAGCTGCAGTATTAATAAAATTCTAGTTTCTTCACTTGGTGCTCTATTTTCTTAGTTTTCTTATTATTTCTGTAAGGAGCACATAAACTATAAAATACCTATGACTACTTTAGAATCACAAAGAGAAAATTTATGAACCAGAGGTCAAGATGGATGTGTGATTCCAGATTAAGGTCCTTAAATATCTCACCAGCACTGTGCTTCCTTCATAATATTTACATAATTCTATTCTAGTTTGCTTTCACTTATGCTGAATATTTATATTGTGAGGTAACAAGAATATTAATTTATGAAGTATTCTAGTTGGCAAAGTTCTGGATAACAGAGCTTTTAATATTTTAACTTCAATTTCATTACATTATTTCTTGTTCAGTCTTTAGCAGAAAATAGATAACAGCTGTTGATTGCCATCTGCTGAAAGTTCTCAGTTATGTAGGACTATTTAATAGCCTGAAAGAATCATTTCTTCAGAATTATAGCCAGTTGCTTTCATTATTTATTTCAGTGAAATTAATAACATTTAATTAACATCTACTATGTACAGAGACAAAAACATTTGTTCTGAATATAATGAATATAGTATTATAAGGGGATATTCATACGCACATGTATTATTCTCACTGAACTTTTAACATGTATTGCATAGTATATGAAAAGAGTCTGGAATTATAAATATGGGGAATCATTGAAAGCTTAGTGGCTGATATATATTATAAATTGTATATACAAGTGA
Organism: Nannospalax galili; assembly: GCF_000622305.1. NCBI lineage: Eukaryota > Metazoa > Chordata > Mammalia > Rodentia > Spalacidae > Nannospalax > Nannospalax galili. The sequence continues at coordinate 1,722,201 of NW_008360312.1, forward strand.
TATAGAACTTTTTGGGGGGAAACACATGACAATCTATCAAGAGGAACTTGAGAAAAAAGGCTCTAGTTTCAGGCCCATGCTAAAGATGGTAGAATAGTATTTTTAAATATCGAGTTGTGAAACTGTCTAAATGCTTAACTTAGGGGTTTGCATTTTTGTATATCTACAGGATACAAGGCTGAAGGAGCCTGCAGTCCAAGGACTGGGAGAAGTAAGACTTATGTACAACAAAATCAAGCAAGGTCATGTCAGTCTTGATAAGACCACCACAGTTTATCCAAAGCCCACGAGTTATCCGTGAAGTTGAATTTGGAAATTACTATTGCCAGATTTTAGTTTTAAAGAATCGTTTTGGCTGTAGTGAAGGGCAGGGTGTGGATGTGAAATAGTAGCAAAGTTTATGCGAGAAGAGTGTACGGTCAATAAAGACAACCAAGAGAAGGAAGTGCAAGGCACACAGTTGACAAGACTCGGGCCAGTGCTGCTCAGCATCAATGTAATGTGAGCCCAGCAACCAAAAAAGTTCATTTTAACTACTGTTTTATTTCAGTGTGAAACCAATATATTGAAAATATTAATAAAATATTTTATAATTTCCAAGTCCATAATTTAATTTATACTTATAGCTCATTTCAATCTGGAGTAGCATGTTTCCAGAGTTCATTGATCAAATATGGCTCATGGTTAGACATTTGGAGAAGCTGTGGATATGGATACATCCTGGCTTTACTGCTTAGCTTGGCAGCTTTTATAATCATTAATAAACTAGCGGCTTAATTCCAGCACATGGCATCATTGCAAGGAATAAATGCAGCACTGTACACAAAAATGAACGATATTCAGTGATCATTAGAAACAAGATACTGATTGCTATCCATTTAGACATTGCTTTTATGATGCTAATATAGGTGAAAATTAATCAAAGCAATGATGAAAAATTAAACTGATTTTTATAGGAATGGAAAATTTAAAAGAACAATTGTTTGCTCACTAGAGAAATTCATAATTTTAAATCATCAACATGGATTAAGTCTTTAGTTTAAAAATAAGCAATAAGTAGAGTGGTGGAGTCTAAAGTCATACTCCAGTAACATTAAAATTGATGATTGATTGATTGATTGATTATTGATTGATTGATCGGTTTTGTGAGTGTGTGTATATATACATGGCATGATGAGCATATAGAGGGCAGAGGACAATTGTGGTCCTCTCCTTCAACCATGTGGATCCTGGAAATCAAAATCAGCTCATCAGATTTGGTAGGAAGTGTATTTACTGACTGAGTCACTGACTGACGATAGATGATAGATAGATAGATAGATGATAGATAGATAGATAGATAGATAGATAGATGATAGATAGATAGATAGATAGATAGATAGATAGATGATAGATGATAGATAAAGAAAAATGCAACCTATTTGAGCCAAATAAATTTTAGTATAGCAACATTTTTCACATTCTATTAGTTTTTGTAAAAAACTCATTCACTACATCTAGATACATTAAACCTCTAGCAAACTCCACGGAGAAACCTATTACCATCAATATTTATAATATCTCTGTGAAATGACTTATTTTAAAAGCTAAATCAAGACTTTCCTTTCTTTTGTGTTAGAGGTCAAAAATATTGCTCTGGCTGTTTTTAATCATGCCTGCCTGGCTGATGAATTAAAGTAGTCAACACATTAAACCAACTTTCAGATATGTTCTCCTTTTTAACTCTATGAGAATTTTCCCATGGACACATCATAGGAGAATTTAGCTCCAGGCAACTGAGTAATCAATCACATCTTTCTTAGGCAGCTTATATTAACAGAGAATATAGAGTGAACCTGTGTAACTGGAGCAGCATAACTGTGAGCCCTGTATTGGAGCAGTGGCCGCTATTACTTACTTTCCACATTGCAGTTGCTGATTTCAAAATGCAATTCTAATTAAGCCCTTTTTGATCTTAACACATTGTGATGACTATGCTTTTGGATAAGAGCTATTGAGCTGACTCACAAGGCTCTGCACAGCAGACACATTTCTCCACATTTCTTTTCACTTGTGACCTCTATCTTTCCTGCACTCTTGACCTAGACCTATAACACATGCCTGGCTTCCAGCATATTAGCCAAAGTGGCATTGTGAGTTTCATTAGGTATATGATATTTTCTTCTTCCAGGATCTTACTGTAATGATCTCAAATGTTTGCCATAATCGATATCTACTCGCAGCCTTTGTGATTTCACACGTGGCTTTCAGAAACAATGCATGTAGATACTGAATTCTTTTTATGTAGTTTTCCCATCATACAAGAACATTTTATCATCACAAATATCTCTAATGTTGTCCTTCAACAGCCACACCCAGTTCCCTCCTGTATTCCCATCTCTGCTAACCTTAGGCAGTGATGAGTCTGTTCTCCATTTCTATAACTCATCATTTCAAGGCATTATATGAATGGAATCATGAACTATGTCATCTTTAGAAGCTGACCTTCCCACACCCTGCGCATTTGGAGATTCATCCAGGCTGTTGTGTACATCAGTTGTTGGCTACTTCTTAATGCAGACGTGCTGTGGCTTGTTTGCCCATTCACCCACTGAAGGGCATGTGGATATCTGTTGTTTTGGACTATTGTGAACAAAGCCGTTATAAGCATCCATGTATATGTTTTTGCATGAACATAAATCTTCATTTCTCTAGGATAAGTGCCCAGAAATACAACTGCTGGAGTGACATGATAGTTACATGTTAATATTTAAAAACAACAACAGAAAAAGAAAAAAAAATGTCAAACTTTCCAGAGTGGGTGTACTACCTGTAATGTGTATGATCCAGCTTCTCTGCATCCTCACCAGCACTTAGTCTTATTATTTTCATTTCAGTCATTCTGAAATGTGTGATAATACTTCATTGTGACTTTAATTTGCATTTTCCTAATTTTTAGTGCTGTTGAATATCATTTGCTTTAGTTCGAATTGAAATGTTTTTCCATAGCTCATGATTTGAGTACTGTTCCCTGACTGGTGGTACAATATTGGGAGGTTGTACAACCTTCAGGAGGTGGGGCATGGTGAGCAGAACTCACTCACTATAAGGGCAAGTTTTTGAAGGTCATAACTAGGCCCCTGTTTTCTGGTTCTTATGACATTAACATGAGCCTCTAAGTGTGTCTCCACTGCTTATTTTCCACTTTGATGCACTCAGACACTGAAATCATGAGCCAGAATAGATCATTCTTTCTTTAAGATTTTTTCTGTCACAGTTGCAGAAGTAGTTACTATATCACTGCATGTGCTCACTTGCCATGCAAATGTCTTCTGTGAAAGGTTTCTGCCTGCCTTTTGCCCATGTTCTATCTTCATTGTTTAATTTGGTATCAGGAGTTTTGTGGGATTTGAAAATAATTTGAAAACACTTCCTAGATTCTTTTTTTTTAATATGTAGGTGTGTGTGTATGTGTGTGTATGTGTGTTACATTTGTGTTGGTGCCCTCAAAAGTCAGAAGAGGGCATTAGACTCCCTAGAGCAGGGCTTACAGGTGGTTGTAAGCTGCAAGATGTGGATTCTGGACTCTTAATTGCTGAGCTATCTCTCCAGTCCCTGATTCTTAATTCTTTATTAGTGTTTATGATATTTTTTCTGTCTTTAATATTTTTAAGATGGCAATATAGTAATACAACATATTAAACTCTGATGAAGTCAAAGATTTAATTTTATGTATAATACTTTTAGCATCAAGTTTAAGAACTTTTCAGCCTGACCCTGAACTTACTACATTTGAGTTAGCTTTGAGATTGAGGTAAAAGTTTTATTGCTTCAACACTATTTGTTGAAAATACCACCTTTTTATTAAAGTACTTTAAAACTTTACAAAATAAAATCAATTGAACACATTAATGTGCAGCCATGCCTGCATTTTCTATACTTCTTCACTGGGCAGAGTTTCTATTTTCTACCAATGCCGTATATATAGCTTTGATTACAATAAACCTACAAAAAGTCTTACTGTTGGGTAAATCAACTTGTATCACTTTTTTCATCCTTTGCAAAATTCTTTAAACTAGCCTATTTCCTTTATATTCCCATATAAATGAAAGACAAAATCTTGTATATATCTACAAAGACATTCTTTAGATTTTGATAGAAATCGTCATCTTCACCATGCTGTGTCTTCCAGTCCATGAACATCGTATGTCTCTTTATTTGCTTGGTTGCCTTTCACAGTTTTTGTTAAGGCCATACCCAGCTATTTTGTTTTGTGAAGAAACTGTAAATGGTATTATATTAATATTGTGTCTGCACATTCAGTTACTACATACCAAATTATAGCTACCTTTTACATTGTTTTATGGTGTTTCCCAGTGATAAATTCTTTCATTTTTTAATTTCTTCTGAACCTTGTTGATGTTTTTCTTTCCTTCATGCAATTTCTTTGCATGTAGAATTCTGGGTTGACATACTTCTTCTTTTTCAGCACCTGAGAAATATTGTACTATGTCCTATGACTTCTTTGATTCTTAGGGAGCAGTTAGCTGTTATTTGAGTTGTTCTTTTTGAGCTGTCAAGATGTTAATTTTCTGTGGCTGTTATCAAGATAGTTTTCTTTTTCTTATAAGAGGTTTTTAGAAGTTTAATTTGATTTCTTGGTATGAACTTTTTTTAGTTTTTTGTTTTCTTGGAGAGTCTCTCAAATGCTCATTTCTATAGATTTGTGTGTCAGTCAAATTTATAAAACTTGTCACCCATTGTTTTTTCTACAAGTATATCAAGCCCTATCCTCTTTCTTCTGATTCTTAAAATAACGAGTATTAGATATTTTGTTATTTCACAGGTCAGACTCAGTTTAACTGTTTTCTGTGTGCATTTTCTCTGTTTTCAAAGTTTGTCATTTGAGATTCTTAGCTTTCAGGTCACTGATTCTGTCTTTGCTCTCTTTATTCTATTGGTTAATCAATTTACTGAGACTTTTAATTCAGTTGTGTTCTTCAGATGTTGAATTTTTATCTGGTATTTCCTGTGTGTGTGTGTGTGTGTGTGTGTGTGTGTGTGTGTGTGTGTGTGTGCTGTTTGTTTTTTGAGACAGGGTCTCCAGCACCAACTGGCCTAGAACTCACTATGTAGATACACCAGGTTCCACCTGCTTCCCATGGGTTGGAATTAAAGAAAGGTGCCAGGCTGTTGTTAGCACCTGTGTGTGCATGTGGAGAGACTAGAGGTTGAAACTCGGGGTCTTACTTTATTGCTCTCCACCTTATTTTTAAGAGACAAGATCGCTCAATGAATCTAGATCATGTTGTTTTTTCTGGATTTACTGCTGAGCAAGCATCTAAGATCTGCCTGTCTTTGTGCCCAAGTGCAGGGTTTACAGAGGTATGCTTCAGTACCCAGCTCTTATGTAGGTGCTGGGGATCCAAATTCAGGTCCTCATGTTTGTGCAACATGCGTGTTACCCAATGAGCATGCCCCTAGTTCCACATAGTCTGTTATTATTGAACATTTTCACTTCTTACTGGAACTTTATATTTTTGTCATGTGCTATAAATATGCTGGCAATTGTTTCTTGAATCACTTTATCATGCACATTTCAAATTCTCTGTCAAATAATTTTAACATATGTATCTTATTATTGTTGACATCTATCGGTTGCCTTTTCTACACAGTTTGAATCCTCCTGGTTCTTGGCTTGACTTGAGATTTTCTAGTTGGAACCGTGGAATTTTCCTTTGGTTCTGTTACTTTTAAGTGAGATCTCACAGGTTCCTCACACGGCACGCATTGACATGTGAATGGAGGTAGAGATGCACATTCTGCCCCAGATAAGTAGGCATGACAGTGTGAGTGTGTGTGTCACACTGTCTCTGGGAAGTTGTGTCAGTTCTTGCCCTCCACTCATGCAGTTTTCCTGACACCACTCCAAAGGGAAGCATATCTCTATATCTCTAAAGAAGGCTCTCCCTATTGCTGGGTGCTGTGGACATCCTGGCATTGATGTTTTCTGCACTAATGCTATAACAGCTCAGCGGAGGTGGTCATTACTGCCTAGTGGGGATGAATTCCATCATCAGGTTGACAATTTCTGACACCACTCTGTCTGATATTTTGGGGTGTTGTTACAACTTTCTAGGGGTGAGAGTTTAGATCCTATGAATAGGCCATGACCATAGTTTGTCTGTGATATTTGGCAACAACAGTATGAAGGTTGTCTAAAAGTGTTGATACTTTCTGTATTTTTGTTTATTTGTTTGTTTGTTTTTATCAGGCATTGACTAAGGATATTGAGTTTGAGTTGGGACTTTCTTTGTACATACTTATTGATATTTCTGAGATAGTTCCTTCAGCTATAAAAGTAGGGTCTATGATGCAAAACTAGAACATAAGGAACTTCCCATTCTTAGGTCCTGTGGCCTGTGGACACGTCAGTTTCCCCCCATCTTTTAGTGCCTTCTCATATATATTAAATACATAATATCTAGGAAATATCTTTGTTCTTACCATGAACAAAAGATGTCCACTTTAAATTACCAGAAGTGATAGTGATGCTTTACTTTAACAGACAATACTCTTCATTCTGTGTTCAGTTCAGTAACACATCCCTGAGCTCCCATTGGACCTAGGGAAACTAAGTGTTAGAGGAGTTAATAAGACCTCTTCTTCCTTCTGCTATGTGTTTTAAAATTGAAGCTTGAAATGAATTTAACTGAATGTTTCACAACGAGCCTCCTCATTAGGGTCTATGCTTTGGATGGTGATGATAATGGTCACATTCTCTTTACTATGTCACTTTTCTAACTTTACTATTTTAATATTTTGATATACAGGTAACTCTGTTTGGACTTTGAAAGTAGAATCTTAAGAATAGGCTGGAATAAATAAGCTTATGTAATAATATTAAGAAAGTATTTGCTATGCCATTACTAGTTGCTGGCTAGATATACAATTCATGTTTCTCACACCTGGCCCACAATGACAGACAGTTGCAGGGAGGGCCTGAGCCTGCATTCTTGTTTTGATTTTCTTTGCATGTTCAGTGAGAAACACATTTCACAGGACATGATGGAAATTCAATAATTATAAAATGAAGTTAAATTGATTATTATTATTATTTAATGAGACTGATAGGGGGTTTCTAAAAACAGCTCATTTATAAAAATGAAAACAGAACAAAAAGTTTAAAGGAAATATAGCTTAGTATAGGCAATTATTTAAAAAAAATATTTTATTGAATGGAGCTCTCTGAAACTTGAGAAAGATCCCCAGATACCTGGAGATGACCACTCCTGGAGATTAACATGAGGCAGCTAGGTCTCAGTCACTTGTGAAGTTCTGGGAGCTCCTGGAGGTATCCATGTTGGAACATTGTTGGTGGGTTTCCCATTTGTCCCTTGTAGGGCTTTCTATTAGCTAAGCATGTTGAGTTCCTTTACTTCTGTTTTTCTGGTCAGATACCCACTTAAAATCCCCTAGACTCATCCATACATTGTATCTGGGCCAGATACAGTAGCACATGGCTTCTTCTGCAGTACCTCATTAGAGTTGATCCCCAAGATGGCCTGAGCCCATCTCTTGCCACCAAGAGAACAGCCTGACACAAAATGAGACTACTGCAAAGTGCTCAGAACAATTACTTTTAAACTTTATTCTTAGCCTGAAGTTTTAATGTTTCCTTTACTATCCTTCTGGTCACCTTTGATTTATATAATGTTAATTTATTAGACAAGGATAACTCTCCTGGTTTCATATTCTCTCTCTGAAAGAAATATTAAACATTATTATTTGCCTTCAAACCGTGTAAAAATTGGAACTTGGTTATGATAAGGAATTAAGCAGATTCTTTTAAACTGGATCTGATTGACCAAGCAATGCACCCTTATGCAAAACTAAATCTACCTTGCCAAATAGCTTTTGCTTTTTCACATGTTCTTTGTCTGGAGATCTTTGTATTAAGCTTCCTTTTCAGAATAAAAATAACAGGAAATATGATCTTAACAAAGAGTAATTAAAAATTTTTGGTTACTAAAATCTACCTTATATAATTTTACATGTATGTATAAACTTATGTTTTTAGAAAAAATATTTGGTATCAGATTTACTTATAAGCAAGTTCCATATAAGCTAAAATTATTAAATTACAACATAGTTTTATTTCCTGAGAATATAAATTAATTTTAAGAGATGATTACTTCTGCTCCAGAGTACAATTTATCTCTGTGATTTTTAAATATATTTCATATAATATAAACATTTTAAAGACTTTTAGGACATTCCAATGATTACTACCTCTTTAAAACCAACAAACAAATAGGTTTGCAAAGTTCCATATCTTTGCCAAGCCTATGTGAAAACATCTCTAAACATTAAAAAAAAAAAAAAAAAAAAAAAAAGAGGAAGGTCATTTAAAAACCTGCTTCAAGACTACAAAGACATCTTAAAGTTTATCCATAATCTTAATGTAGTGCACTAAAATAATATATTTGAGATAATTGTTCATCTCTGTGAAAATAAAGGGGTAAATATTAATTGCTCAGTACATTCTCACAACAAATGATAAATTCATTTATAAATGCTTTTATGTTTATAGCTCAATGTTTCCAGAACAGGAAGGGTAATGAGAATGTTTGAATTAATTTATTAAAGGTCTGAACAGGTTTTCCTTGTGGGTCCAGCCCACAAGGGACTGCAGGGAAGAAGAGTTCTGGCCGAAGTGGGGGTGAGTGGTACAGAATCAACACACAGACTCTGAGAGTTGGGTGAGAGCAGGCACTAGGCGAGGTGCTGCAGACTCGTTTATTTCTGGGAAATGCAAACCTTATATAGCTCTCCCCCTGCCCCCAATGTCCCATAAACTGGTTTGTCACTCCTTGATAGATCCCCTCATCTGGGCAGGTTGTAAGTTGGATATTTTGTAGAAGTGCGGGCTGCACTCTCAAAGCGAAAGCTGTGTTCTCTAGTGCAGCCTGTGCTTAGGCCTGGCACTTCCTCTCCTACATACAGGGACGTTATTATAATTGCTGTTACAGCAAAAGTTTTCAGGCCACTCCTCTGGCTTATAATGCACACCCAGTTACAGTCTTAGATTAAATGAATGCAGACAAGTATTTGGGTTACCTATAACTACTGAAGATATCTTTATTATTTCTCTGAATTATGCAAGTATTACTTTTGATATTTTCTTTTACATATAACGAGATAAACTGACTTAAGGGGAGCTAGGTTTTACCTCCCTGTACCAGATGGGTACAGTCCAGAAGGAAGCAGTTTCAGTGAGCTTGGTCTGAATCCTGATCAGCTTAGTTCCTGTTTATAAATATGTGATATGACCTCCTTCTTTCCTCCTGAAAAACTGTAAATCAGGATATGGGGGTTCTGAAGAAGAAAGGAGACTGATTCTCTTTGCAGTAGAACAGCTTTCATTTGAGACAGGCTTAAGAAAATTGTTTTAAAATCCCTTTCCTAGGCTATGCCTATTTGACCTGTGATGTTAAATCTCTTCTAGTCAAGGTTTATTCAAGAATGTTTGGATTTTGTTCAAGCTTTATATCCGTTTTACACAGTAAGTAGAAGTAGCAGATTGGTGTAACTAACCTACTTGGATGTTTAATAACCATACTTAAATGTCTATACTACTATGATCAATGGGACTTAAAGGGATTTTTTTTTCTTTAGTTTCTTGCCCTCCAAGGGACTGTGGGGCCTCTCAAAATGTCCTGTAACTGTGCTGAGTCACCCATCCTGTTCAGTGAGGCATGAAGAGCCCAATAGACCAGTGTCAGTCTATAAAGAGGAAGGTCAACACAGGAAAAGTTTCCTCAAAACTTCCAAGTGAAGCCATAGTTGAGCAGGAGCTTTTGATTTATACTCATGTAGATAGAAAAGGTGAAAGGAAATCCAGAGTAGCCAGAGGATCCCCTGAAAAGCTGGAGTGACCCCGAGGATAAGATCCTCAACTGACCTTGAAAAACTACATGGTTAATTTGGCCAAATGTATGGTCTTAAACATCTAAAAGGAAAGTGTGACCAAAGATTAAAGTAATTAGTATATTTCCTTTAAAGTCTGAGATATCATGCTTCCTGGACATTAGGCTTAAAAGTTCATATGGGAAAATTTCTCCTTGATAAAAAAATGCTACTTATATAAGACTTCAAATTTTAGCTTAGTTCAGCACTGCAGTGCCTACCTGTACTCAAGAAAAACAGGCCCACTGCTGTTCTTGTCTAAAAACTAACTGATGGCTAAATTTCTTTTTTTCTCCCCTGTCTAAAAGCTATTTGGGAGGGAACTCACACTGTGATTCTAGCCACTCCAATAGCTATCAAAGTGCCTGAAAATAGATCCTGAATCCATCACTCTTAACGTGGCCAGAAGAAAATGAGGAGAAGCCCAGTAGATGAATACTTTTGGAAGCCCTCATCAAGAAATTCTAAAAGACTTTATTTTGAACATTTAAAATTCACTGACTTGTCTTGGTACCCTGCCTAAAACTTGTAATGTTAACTACTCTTGCCCTTACTTCTCCTTCACATCTCCTCCCAGGCACCAGTCAGGGGCTTTCTATATAATTTATGAGTCTTTTAGGTATACCTACTGAAGGGGCACCCCATTTGCCACACTCTGCACCCCTATTCAGCATGTAAGAAGCCAGAGTAGTCAGCACCCCAATTCCCTATTGGCAATTAAGATTACTCCTTCAGAGGGAGGAGTAATGAGATCAAGAGATTAAAAAATTGTGAGGCAGTCTTTGGGTGAAGACCCCAATAGAAAATGACAACTTTCTTTCTCAGTTGAGAGTGGGAAATTGCCTTGGATCTGCCAGTAAACTTGTCCCTACCTGATGCTAGAGATACCAGAACTATCCAAACCAAAGATGCCATAGCTAGAGGTTGGGGATACCAATAAGTAGGGTCTTCTTTGTCCATGTCTTTCTTTTTTTCTAAAAGTGATACCCTGTTCCCGGAAGATGTGCTGAGGACATGACCAGAACCCCGATGGACCTGGACACCTAGAATGAGGACTGGACTGACCAGCTCATCTTCTCCCTCTCCTCCCCCAACTAGACCCATACAGAGTCCCAAGTACTGAGTCTTATTTGAAAAGTACCTAGAATACCTGGGGCCCCTGGCTGCCCCCCCAGCAGGATTGATAGCCATGGCCCTCCTAGCCATCTTATTTGGGCTTTGCCTGATAAACTTGCTTATCAGGTTTATCTGGAACCAAATAGAGACCGTAAAACTCCAGGTAATTCCCCAGAACTATCAAATAATTCTTCTAGAATAAACCATAAGAGATTATGCTGATGGAAAGGAGGAATATGGTAGCAACTGGAAATTTACTAATAATAATATGGTTGCTAAGAACCTAGAACCACAGAAAGCCCACAGAATAAGACAGGAAGAAATAAGAAAAAAATGAGGAAGATAAGCAGGAATCTGCCCCTGCCCCCTATGTTGTACTATCAGTCTCCCACAGTTGAAATCCTTGTTTGCCAACTGCTACATTCTTGTGATGTTCTTAGACCACGCACTTATGTATAACCACTTGCTTGACTACTACGTATGCACATTTAGAATTCCCTAGTTGCTTGCTTACTATAAATTGCCCTACAATAATCCATGTGTCAGTCTGATGGCTGGTGTAAATAAACTTTCCTTCACCTGGACTGACTTTGTTTTGTGATTTCCAGAAGTGCCCACAATGCTATAATAAAGGACAAAAATGTGGTTATAGGAGCTGGTCACATAGAATTGTCTTAACATCACAGCATTTAGCTGCCCTAGAAATACCACCAACCTGAACACAGTCCCCTGCTATAATATATGTTTTACTTGTATTCTCTTTTATTTAAATGAAAGAATTTGTATGGCCAAGTTCAGAAATAGGTATGATCAGGTTGTTACTCTTTAGGGTGCTTTAGGAAAAAAAAAAAACCTTGACCTCAAAGCATTCTTTCTTTCTGCTTAAAACTCTAGACATAAGGTATAGGGAGAAGGTAAATGCGGAAGTAAAAAAAATCTGAGGAATGCTTCCCGAATGCTTTCTGAAAGAACAGATCTCTAGTAGAGGATTTGGGAAGGAGCCCAAAGCACACTTAGGTTTCTTTGACACTGGGCTTGACTGTTTAGACTCATTGAGGGTCTCTGCAGTGTTTATATTCTAAGTCAAACATAACAAACACTTGAGTACTTCTTCCATCTCTGTCAGTATTTGTAAGTATATCTTGCTGTCTGAAGGTTGGTTTTGTTCTTTCGCTTAAATAAGACAACTCTCTGATCAGTCTTCTCCAGGGACAGGCCCTCTGATAGGTTATTCAATCCCAATTGATTAGCCCTGAACACATGGACATGGAAGCAACACTAAATGGACTTAGTAGGTTATATATATATATATAACAATTACAGAAGGGGTCACGAATTTGAGAGGGAGTCGGTGGGAGACATGAGAGGAGTTGAAGAGGGAAAGGAGGGCTTAGAAATGATGCAAATATGATACTCATGTATGAAATTCTAAAAAATGTGATTAAAAAAGAACTCTCTGACCCACAATACAGGAAACAGATTTTTTTAACCTGATCAATTTTTTGATCTACTTATTTTTATTTTATGTGCCTGAGTGTATTTTGCTTGCATATATGTAAGTGTACCCGCGTCATTCATGGTGCATCACATGTGTGCAATGTCTGCAGAGGACAGAAGAGGGTGTTGAATCCTCTAAATTTGGAGTTTTGGTTGATAGTTAGCTATTATGTGAGTATTAGGAACCAAACACAGGTTCTTTGCAAGAGCAATCATTGCTCTTAACCACTGAGGCATCTCTTCAGCCCCCCCAATTAATCATTTGAAATATAGTTTCTATTAAAGATATTCAAAAATATTTGCAAATTCTTGAAGAATTACACACCATTACAACAAAGAGCTAAATGAGACATCACTTTGGTTTTATTTGTTCCTTAGCGTGGTCCCCAAAATTAGAAACTGAACTGCTTTTCAGCACCATTAGCTTCTTGGTTAGTGTAGATTATGATTTAAAGTATTCATTTGCAAAGCTGTACATAGACAAAATTTCCCATGTCACTCACCTGAAAAATGCTTTGTCTTTAATTATTGAATTTCATTTATATCAAATCAATTACTAAGATATGGACAAGGTGAAATGCAAATAAATAAAATGAAGTTTATGCTAATTGTGCATTTTAAGAAAAAAAGCAAGGCTAGCATTTAGTCAATAATGCTGACTTGTATTTCTTATTATTTAGTGGAACATGCTTGTTTATAGATTTTTTTTAGATTGTTCAGAATTTGTATATAAGACTATTAGAATACCTCAGCCCTATGAAAACACAGACTGGCAGCTTCTCCAATACCCTTACAAGCTAAAAATCAAAACACTCAAATACTGAGACTCTTTGCTGTCAGAGTAAATAAGTAGTTGATTTCGCTGAAAATTCCATATACCAACTAAGATTGGTATGATAAGACATTTTATTCCTTTCATGCAAATAAGAGTGTTTTCAAGGTAGAAATCACTAACCACTTAAAATTTACAGGTAACAGTTAGAAAATAAGCCACTCAAAATGGATTCTAACTTATTTAACAGAATGCTATATTTGAGTGTTAGAATTAAGAATTATTAAGATCTTGAAATCCAAGGCCATGAAACTAATATTTATTAAAGAAGAACCATCAGATCTTTTTTCTGAAAAATCTATATTTGGCACAAAACTTTGGTATCTAAAAATAAAAATAAATGGGGCTAGGGAGATGGTTCAGTGATTAAGAGCACTGGCTGCTGTGGCAGAGGACTAGGCTTCAGTTCCCAGCTCCCACATCATGACTAGAAACTGTCCAAAACTCCAATTCCAGGGGATCTAACACTCTTTTCTGGCTTCCACAGGCATTATATGTGCATGGTGTACTTGCATACATGAAGGCAAACCAATCATACACATAAAATAAAATTAAATAATATCCTTTCTTAAAGATTTAAAAATAAACACATAAATATTACAGGAGAAAGAAACCTGAACTTTCCTTAAAACTCATGCAGAATCTCTCATCTAACCTCAATAGGTGTTCATAGAGCACCATGAAAAAATGAGTGAAATTGGGAGTACTCCTCTGTGGATTCTAGTGATTCATGGTGTAGTCATTTATTACATGTCCTGAGTTAGCAAATATTTACCATAACTCCAAAGGGAAGCAGGAGCTTAGATCTTATGAGATTCCAGTCACATTTACATCAACCTATGAAATTTGTGTATGCATATGTTTCTGTTTAAATGCAGGTTAATATATAGTTCTTAGAAATAATTGTATGCAATATTTATTTATGTAAAACATCAGCTTGAGAGAGTTGAACACTGACTTTGGGTACCATGAGTATATTTTTCTTTGACATTTAGTTTCAAGACAATACTGCCCCACTATGCTTTCTTTTGATTGGCTGCTATCTCATAAATTAACAAATTCAATCATTTTTCTGTTTTTTCCACAGATTCCTCACCCAACGTCATCACTTGAGTGTTTCTGGAGTGGCCTCACATGCACAGCAAATGTTATTTTGCTTTTCCTGAGTGTATAGTACTATTGGTTTATGAGTATTAGATCATAGCTAACTACATAACTCATACCCAAAAATATTTATCTAATACACCAATTTTTTTCTATGAGACACACCATAGCTTTGCTCATACTTGAGAATACCAGGTTACCATATAT
>NW_008360312.1:1736928-1740009 GCF_000622305.1 Nannospalax galili
TATATATATACACACTTGGAGGAGGAGGGGGTTGAGAACAGTAAAATCACCAAAACATAAATAGCACAACAATGTGAAACAGTGGGACATATTAGGCTGCAAAAAGGACATGTTCTCAGTGAGAAAGCAGCAACAGAAAGCATGGTTCTTTGGTTTCAGCTGAGAGCATGTGACTCAGAATTTTCACCACCCTGTGCATGACTGTGAATGACTGCAAATATACCGAAATGGCTAATTTTTTGAGATGCAGATAAATCTTAGAGAATAAAAAAATTTGCCAAGCAGACTTCGCAAGTACATGAGGATCAAATGAATTTTGTAGAGAACAAAGCTAAGAAATGCTTAGTGGTTCATCCAGGATTACACGTAAAGGGAAATCGATGACTGGAGTCTATAAATTCTAACCCACTGCATCATCACTGCCTCTGTACTTCACACGGAAGTAGCAAGTTATATAAAAATTGCAATAAGTGCATAGCCAATGCCAGAGAGAATTCAGAATGAAGCTAAATCCAAGCTTACAGTCTCTTATTTCTATGGACCCTGTGTGAGCTAAGAATTGTAGAATAGTCTAGTGCAAAGGAAAAGCCTGACGCAAAAAGAATGTATTTATCTGAGGATTTCTGGAAAATTGGCAAAAGATATCCTAGAAACAGTCTGAATTACCAAACCCTCCATCGCCTGTAGTGATTTTTCTTCTGAATTTAAACAAATGTTTAACCCGTGGACTTAGTTTTGTATATTTGGAAAGTTTGTATTGTTTTTATATTGAAGATCTCAAAATTACATAAAGTTAATGATCTTCAAACCCTAGATTGATTCCTGGAAACGTCTAACACATTGTATTTGAGAGAAGGAACTATAGTTTCTTTTGCTCAAAAGAACTATCATGCTTGTTTCCCAGCTCTTGATGAAGTGATCAACTTATGAACTCCAACGAAACTACGTAGCAAGGAGAATAATCTTAGAGTGGATTATCAGTCCATCTCTATAGTGAAGCCCTATAAAACAGACCAGGAACTGTGCTATATGGGAAACACAGGGGCAGGGCATGACAGGGGTCTCTACTAACCTTGCCCAACCACAGGACTTCATGAAGGCAACAGGTACATTTCAGAAGGAAACTAAGAATCAGTAGGAGTAATGGTCTGCTGGAAATGGTACAGCTTGTCCTAAGGAATATTCTTATTTTTTCCTGTTTCCTTCAGTTTTTTTTTCTTCAGTGTATTTTGTGGGTTTTTTTCCCAGTTAATTATTTATTTAATAACCACATACTTAGAAGAACTATTTCATTACAACAGTATTGACATATTCAATAACAATTTTCTGAGCTAAGATGCATCTCATTCAAAATTGGCTGTAAATTTTTAGGTTTACAGTTGAATTATTACAGTTATACAATATTGTACTCAGTATAAACCCTATAAGACATAAAATTAAATGAGGTTTTAACCTTTAAAGAAGATCTCCATTTCATTATTAAAATACACAGTTTCATACAGAAAGATTAATTTTCAATGCAATTGACATTAAGATGTTTGCACATGTGTTTCTAATCTCTATATATCTGATTATTACTAGTGACAGTAGGTTACTTTCTGAGCTCCTTGGCATCTGAGCATGGATACAAAGTCATCAGGTAGATTTCAATGGCAATATTTCTCACATCTACTAATTATTATTTTTTAACCATTATTTTTTTAATTTTTAATAACTACATGATTAGAAGAAGCATTTCACTACAGATTTAACATATTCAGTAACACACTCCAGAGCAAGAGTACATCTCTTTCACAAGTGGGTGCAAGTTTCTAGTTTCACAGTTGAGTTAATACAGTTATACAATATTTAACTCAGTATAAGCCCTGTAAGACATAAAATTAAATGAGTTTTTAAACTTTAAAAAAGATCTCCATGTCATTTTAGAATGTATTATTCCTTTCAGAAGACACATTGTTGTTGCTACTAACACTGAGATGTTGGCGCATGCATCTCTAATCTATATGCATCTGATTATTACTAGTCATAATTGGTTGCACTTGGATCCTTGGTGCCTGTGTATGTCTATAAAGTCATCCGGCAGATTTCAATGGTATTGTTTATCACCTCTACTAATTAGCATGACATAAATTTCCATGCTTCCTCCTCAAATATAATACATTTTTTTAAAATTATTGATTTTGTGTGTGTGTATGTCACACAGAACATTCCAATCCATCTTATTCGACTATACACCCACTTCTCAGATGGCATCTTCCCACAGCCTCCCTCCCCCGACTAGAGCCCTTATACTCTGATATCCCTATTACTGTCTGCTGTGTTGTTGGCACCCCAGCAGTTCCCACTACTTGCCCTTCTGGTGGATCTACTCAGAGAGGTCTTTGTTTTAGGAGGGTCAGCTGTTCCTCTTCTAGCAGCAATCATTAGTCAGTACTCCTTTAGATAAGATTAGGGTCTGCTGTTCATTTTCCCAGTTCTATGCTGGGTTACTATTTGGGAGTCCCTTTGTTCACCCTGGACAACTCAAAAGAAGGTATCTCATATCTGACATTGTTGCTTATTATGTAGCCTTTAGCTATGCATATGGACTCTTGAGAAATTATATTGGCTCCTTTAATCTTTGATTATACTTTCCTTTTGGGTGTTTAAGGCCATACAGTTGGTCTAGATAAACCAGTTTATTTCTACTCTTAAGGTTGTTTGAGTATCTGTTCTTCAGAAGTCATATGGGCTTGGGAGGAGATTTTTGTAGGTTAATTATGTAACCTGCCACTTTACCGAACTTAATAATTTTTAGGAGTTTTCTGGTGGAATTTTTGGCATCTCTTAGATATAATATCATATCATCTGCAAAAAGGGATAATTTGATCTCTTCTTTTCTGATTGTTACTCCTTTAATTTCCTGCTCTGGTCTTATTGCTCTTGCATGAGTTTCAAGCACTATGTTAAAAAGAATTGGAGATAGTGGACAGCCTTGTCTGGTTCCTGATTTCAATGGGAATGCTTCCAGTTTTTCTCCATTTAGAACGATGTTGGCTGTGGGTTTGTTATATATGGCTTTAATTATGTTGAGGTATGTTC
>NW_008360312.1:1740439-1756480 GCF_000622305.1 Nannospalax galili
ACATCTGGTCCTGGGTTTTTTGTAGTCAGGAGTTTTTTATTACTGTTTAAATTTCTATGTTATGGGTTTGTTTAAGTTGTTAATCTCTTCTTGGCCTAGTTTTGGTGTTTCCTGTGCCTTTAGATATCCATCCATTTCTTTTAGGTTTTCAAATTTCGTAGCATATAGGTTTTTAAATTACTCCCTTATGACGTTCTGTATCTTTCTGTTGTCTGTTGTGATGTTTCCCCTTTCATCTCTGATTTTATTGATTTGGAGGTGCTCTTTCTTTCTTTTGGTTAACTGAGCTAGCGGTCTGTCAATCTTGTTTATCTTTTCAAAGAACCAGCTCTTGGAATTGTTGATTCTTTGTATTTTTTTCTTTGTTTCAATTTCATTAATTTCTGACCTGATTTTTGTTATTTCTTCTTGTCTGCTGGGTTTGGGTTTCGTTTGCTGTTGCTTTTCAAGTGTGTTGAGTTGCAACATTAAGTCATTTATTTGTGTTCTTTCTGATTTTTTGAAGTAGGCACTTAGGGCTATAAACTTCCCTCTAAGGACTGCTTTCAGTGTGTCCCAGAGGTTTCATTTAGTTTTATTGTCCTTTTCATTTAGTTCCAGAAATGCTTTTATTTATTTCTTAATCTCTCCTTTGACCCATCCATCATTCAGGAGTGTGTTGTTTAATCTCCATGTGTTCATGTGGTGATTAAGGCTTCTTCGGGTGTTGATTGTAAGCTTTATTGCATTGTGGTCTGATAGAACACATGGAATTATTTCAATCCTTTTGTATTTGTTGAGGTTTGTTTTGTGCCCCAGTATATGGTTAGTTTTGGAGATGGTTCCATCGGGTGCTGAATAAAAAGTATGTCCTTTGGTGCTTGGGTGGAATACTCGGTAGATGTCTGTTAAGTCCATTTGATATATGGTATTGTTTAATTCAGATGTCTCTCTGTTAATTCTCTGTCCTGTTGACCTATCTAATGGAGACAGTGGGGTATTGAAGTCCCCTACTGTTAATGAGTTGGGATTAATCTGGGTCTTAAAGTCCTGTAGTATTTTTTTTATGAAGTTGGGTGCACCAGAGGTTGCTGAATATTATGTTCATGGTTGTAATATCTTCTTGATTTATTGTTCCTCTGATAAGAATGAAGTGGCCCTCTTTATCTCTTTTGGTTAGTTTTAGTTTAAAGTCTATTTTGTCAGATATTAGAATTGCTACACCTGCTTTTTTCTTAGTACCATTTGCTTGGTATATTTTTTCCATCCTTTCATTTTAAGATAGTGTCTGTCCTTGAAAGTGAGATGGGTTTCTTGCAGGCAACAAAAAGATGGGTTTTGTTTCTTAATCCATTCACCTAGTCTGTGTCTTTTGACTGGGGAGTTCAGTCCGTTAATACTGAAAGTTATTAATGAAAGATGAGTATTGAATCCTGCCATTTTTATTTCTAATTATATTCATGATGTAGCTGTACTTTTCCACAGTTATACCTTTATTGAATTTCTTTCCACAACCCTTTGGGTACAGTCATTCCTTTATTCACCTCTTTGTATTGCTTCCAGAACTTTCTGGAGGGCTGGTTTTGTGGACATGAATTTCTTCAGCCTATTTATATCATGGAAGAGTTTTCTTTCCCCTTCAACTGTAATAGACATTTTGGTTGGGTATAATAGGCTGGGTTGGCATCTGTGGTCATTTAAAACTGGGAATTCTTTGGTACAGGCTCTTCTGGCTTTCATAGTTTGAACTGAAAAGTCAGCTGTAATCCTGATGGATTTTCCTTTATATGTGACTTGTTTCTCTTTTGCAGCTTTCTGGATTGTCTCTTTGTTTTGTACATTTAGTGTTTTTACTATGATGTGCCGTGGAGAGTTTCTTTTCTGGTCCTGTCCCTTTGGTGCTCTATATGCTTCTTGTATTTGTATGGGCATGTCTTTGTTTAATTTTGGGAAATTTTCTTCCACAATTCTGTTGATGATCTGGTCCATGCCATTATCTTGGGATTCTTCTCCTTCCTGTATGCCTATGATTCATAAGTTTGGTCTTTTTATGGTGTCACACAATTCCTGCATATTCCATTCTTGTGATTTCTTAAATTTTTCATAATCTTTGCTTCAGTGGTCTAGTTCATCCACTTTATCTTCCAGTCTTGATACTGTTTTCCATTTCATTCATCCTATTGGTGAGGCTTTCTCCTACCGTTTCTAATTGGCTTATTGAGTGTTTCACTTCCTTCTTCATTTCAGCCTGAGTATTCTTCAATATTTCTAACTCTTTTCTGAAGTCATTCAGAAGTTTATCCCTATTTTCCCTCAGTTCTTTGTTTTGTTTGTGTGTTCTTTAAATTCACTGAATTCTTTTATCATGTTTATAATTGTTCTTTTGAGTTCCATGTCCTACATTATCTCTAGGGGGTTCTCATTGACTCCTCTAGAGGACTATTGGTATTTGGTGGGGATATGTTATTTTGGTTTTTCATGTTATTATTGTTTCTCTGTGATTTTGACATGTGGATTTCTTTTGTAGTTTCTGATTCTTATGTGAGACTCAAGCCTTCATGTTTAAGTCTGGTTCTTTTAGTGAACTTTATGTGTCTTTGTGGTTTACTTTTTGGGCATGAAAGGCTGGTTCCTCTAAGTTTCCAGTTCTCTCTTTTGATTTTATATTGGAGTAGCCAGATTGCTTTTGTCTTCTGGAGTTCCACAGAGGCCCAAGTCAGATGAGGATGCTTTCTCTTAAGGTCTAGATCCCTCCAGGACAGATTTTGGCCTCAGGAATTTGGGGGTTGGACTGGCCTGGGAGCCAGGCCCATGAAAGATGCTGGTCTAGGGCAGCTGGTAGCCATGCCACCCAGTGCTGCAAAGGAAGATGGGGGCAGGAGGTGGCCCCAAGGTTCCCTGGGAATGCACTGAGGACCTGGGTTGGTCTAGATGCAAAGGACCAGGAAGAGGAAACGGCAGCCCCTGAGTCCAGGAAAGAGGCTGGTGGGTTGTACAGACCCAGGGAGGCAGAGGGAGGTGAGGGCTGGGACAGGCCCAGAAGCAGTGCTCTTGGGGACCTGAGAAGGAACTGAGTTGCTCTGGATGCACGGGATCAGGAAGAAGCAGCAGTGGTTCCCCAGGTGTCTGAGGTGTCCAGACAAGGAATGGGACAGGTCCAGGCTAGGAGAGACCAGCAGGGGAGATGGGAGGGTGAGTGAGGCTGGGGGAGTCAAGGCACGGAGGGCCCAATCTACTTACCCCTGAAACATGCAGAGTTGGAGAGAGGACTGAGGGTCCTGTAGGCCCAGGGAAGAAAAGGGAGGTGTAAGGTATATTCTTGATTCTAGTGCTTGTGTTCTGGTATAATTCTCCTACCACAACTGAACAAAATTTCTCTTATGTTTCAGGACAAGCTACTCTACAATCATTGAGGAGTGAGACAGGAGATGTGGTTTGTTGGCACTGAATTTCCTGGAAAGCGGAACACTTAAACTAATAGTGGGTCAGACCAGGCAAACTAGGGCATTAGTCACTTAAAGAAGTGTGCTGAAAGAGGAATTAGATTATCAGCACAGTTTTCGCTGAGTTCCTCCTTGTTTTATTATTGTTATGCATCGATTTTATTCCATCATCAGAGATACTTAAGAAATGATTTTAATGTGCCAAGGAACATAGCTATATCAGGAACAAGACAGACTGCCACCTTCCAGCTGAATTTGTAATCCACCTGAGGTATAAACATGTAACTGGCAATTGTAGTACAATGGGACTGATATAAGTGTAGTTTTAATCGGGGTGCACTAAGAGCATATGGAGGATATCCTTTAATCCCCTGGTTTAAAGCAGGTAGAGTTCCGCTCATTTTTTGTTTCAGTGCACCTTCTTCAAACTCAGACTCAGGAGCTACCTTCATTGAGCTTCTGTCCAGCTTCTCCTCAGTTAAGCTGAGTCTCCTGTGTTCTGGGTTCTCATTAGTTACAGGGGAGGGTGGAGAACAGATATAAGGCAGAACTCCAAAAGATTCACAAGTGATTTGAATAATCTGTCAGAAAGGCCTGAACTAAGAAACTGGCAGCATTTTCAAAGGGGAAAAAGAAAAGACCAAATGTGAATAGGTTACAATAGTTTCCAGCTTAGCTACAAAGACGATCCAGAAGATCTCCAGAACTCAGATTTCTCACTGATAAAGTGAGGAGACAAGAATAGTGTCCCATAAGGCACCTCACAGATTGAAAATTTTACAGAAGTGAAATCTGAGCAATAATTACACATAGTATATGCTATGACATGGAGTTTAGCCTTAATGTTTAATTATTTATGGTGGGGAAACCCACAATTAATTTTAAACTCAATACATAATTTAAGCAAAGTTTCAACTTCTTAGAAAATTTTAAAGGCCACGTTTTTAGTAAAGAATAAACAAAAATTCTTGACAATGTCTGGAGTCAACTATGTCTATCAGTATTTATACCAGGCATAGCTGTCATACTACTGCAAACAGTACCAGAGTGAAGCAATAAAGTGGCCTTCAAGAACTCAGAAATATTATTGCTATCTACTCCAGTTTCCACAGTTGGCCCAATGATGTGCTTTATAGTAGCAGATCTCAAACTTTCATGTGTGGAGAATCAAAGCAGCATATTAAACCCCCAAACCAGGGTGTCTAATTCCTGCCTTTTATAATACTGTAATAAATACACAATAAATTATTTTGGGGTAGTTGAAAATTATGCCTGCAGTTTACTTTTAAATGATCTAAAAAGAAACAAGTTTTTATAGTATACATAAAACTTTTTCATATGCTTAAAATATTTCAAAATTTAAAATTTAAATAATAAAAAATAACTCAGAGATAGGGTAAACTGCCCTTAGAGAGTTAAACCAGCAATATTCAAATTGCGGGTGTGATTGACTATCTCTGAGCATTGACTGAGAGTTATTTTAAATGTTTGCCTATAGAGCTTAGAAACAAGTAAAATTACACATCCTTTTTATCTGAATGTAACTACAACAGGTCTGAAACGTGTTTTCAAATAGTAAGCACAAAAGAAACACGCCATTTCACCTTGTCTGAGAAAGACTAAATACAGAAATGAATAGCCTGCCCAGAGCAAGGGGAAAAAAATAAGCCAAGAGACAGAAGTCAGTAGGGTTTATTCGAGGCTTAGCAGGAGAAAGTTCCTAAATTGCGCCTTGCAGTTGCAGTGGAGAGGACGCTCTGGGGCCTATTATGGCTCAAATAAAGTATCTCCTAGAAGAACCACCATGCTGGGTGGTTCTAAAGAATGCCCTTATTTAGTTTAGTAACCACGATTTCTAGGAGCAGCATTATCTAGCCATTCAGGTTAACGCCCTTCAATCTCTCCTTTGTACTTTTTATTTGGGTTATAATAGATTTCCATAGCATTTTTTCATACACCTTTCATTTTGGTTAATGCCCCCCATGCTCCCTTGTCTCCCCCAGTGACCCCAGTTGTATACCCACTGCTGAGCCCATCAGCTCCAAGGAAGCTCCAAACCTATGGTGACTCAAATGGCCCTAGTTAAACTCAGTGAGTCATAAAATAAAACAAATAAATATGAGCATGAGAAATAAATTTGTCAGAAGAAGTATACATAGGGGTAGTATGGAGAAGAAAGAAGGGCAGGGCGGGACAGTGCTCAAACAGCAAGTACAATTAATAAAAATAATTTTATTGTGTTTTGAGAATTTTGTATGGAAGACTTCCGTTTACATCCCTCCTGTCCTCTCGGGCCTCCTGCCACTCTCCCCATGCTGCTCCTACTCCTTCTCAATTTCTTGTCTTCTTCTTTGATTGCCATTGTTACATATACATATATACATTTATAGATATGCATATGTATGTGATGCACTGAGTCCACTTAGTGGTGCTTGTGCGAACCTGTGTCTAGGGATGCCCACTTGGGATTAGATAACCTCTCAGAGAGCTATTCCCTGGAGAAAACAGATTCTTCCTTCCTCCGCATCCATTGATTTCCTGTAGACCTTGATCCTGAGGTGGGACATTTTAGCCTGAAAGCAGGTATTTCTTGATGGATTATTATCATATGATCAGAAGATTAAAACTTAGCCGTTGTAAATCATTTCATCTGAATTCAGTCCATTGGAGTTTCTGTGTGCAGTGGCTGAGCAATCACACCCTCAGTCATGGGGATTTCCACTCATGTTATTGCTCCCTTAAATCTTTAGAAACTTGGCCATCTGGCCTTTCCTAGACACATCTCAGCACACCACTCTGCCCTTTGCCAAACTTCCTAGCATCACCATACAATTATAAAACATTTTATCATTCAAAGTGCATTTCCAGGCAGTTCATTTCTGACAACACTCAGAATCTTTAAAATAAGACAAATCTGATTCCTATTTTAGAGCTCTGTAACCTGAGAAGCAGAGGTGCTGAGTTGAATTACTTAGTTACATGAAATTTTTTAATGTTTAGGTTGTGAGTCTGAGCCTTTACTGGTTAAGCCAGCTCTCCAGCCTTACACAAAATTTCTAATACAAGCATTTTAGGTTAGCATTTGTTTGCCTTATATGATTTTTTTCATGACACTCAATAATTTATGAAAAAGATGAATCAAAAGCAGTGAAGAGCTTGCCCCCAAAAAAGACACAGTACATAGAGTTATTGTAGTTGAAAAGCAAAGGGATGTGTTTTGTTGACTTTTGAGATTAAGAACATGTCAAAGTTTGCTTCAACTGTCAGCTTAATACAAATATAGAGTCACATGGGAAGAGGGAACCTCAACTGAAGAATTTCCTGAGTCAGTTTGGTCCATGGTCATGTCTATGGAGGCATTTTCTCAATTGCTAATTGATGAAGGAATGCTCAGCCCACTGTGGATGGTGCCATCCCTAGGCAGGTGAGTCTGGCCTGTATAAGAAAGGTAGGCAAAAAGTCAGGGAAAAGCCAGTCAGTACGTACTATTCCTCCATAGTCTCTGCTTCAGTTTCTGCCCCTAGGCTCCTTACTCCAGCTCCTTCTCTAGCTTCCCTTGATGATGGATTATATCTGGCTTCTAGTCAGAGTTTTATTATAGTAACAGAGACACAAACAAGGACAGAGCTAAATATCACCTTAATTCTGAATTGATAATAAAATGTTTATAGATGTGTTTGTAGAATACCAGCTTTCTACAACTTTTCTTTGACTGGCAAAGTTTATTTTCTATATCTTGGGAGTTCACTCCACTGGGAGGCAGTATGGACCCTAGGGTTTGAGCAGGAGGCTTAGTCTGTCTCTAACAGGGTCATTTATAGAGAAGACAACTGATTCTCTAACACTCAGACAACAAAATATAAAAAATGAAGTTGAAGCTAGATGATTTTTTATGTTTTTTCCTTGTATGTTTTCAAAATACATCATCCCCTAGCTAAACTCATGTATTATTTTTTACTTCGACTCAGATCTTCTTGATGATAGGAGATTTTGACAATGAATTACATAGTGGTTATGGTGCCAGTACCTTCATGCAGAAGAAAGCTAATTATAAGAAGAAATCAGGGAAGGTAAAACAATTATGACAATAAAAATGAAAACACAATTAGCCAGCATTTTAAGAAAACCAACAAAAAAGAAAAACTTTCAAACAACATCATCCACAAGGCTAAGGTCTCTCATAAAAGTGTATTTGGTTCATTAATATTTATTGAAAA
This sequence comes from Nannospalax galili, assembly GCF_000622305.1. Taxonomy (NCBI): domain Eukaryota; kingdom Metazoa; phylum Chordata; class Mammalia; order Rodentia; family Spalacidae; genus Nannospalax; species Nannospalax galili. The sequence continues at coordinate 1,748,079 of NW_008360312.1, forward strand.
TAATAAATATTTTAAAGAGACTGAAAGAAAAGAAATTTCCAGACAATTGTCTCCAAACAAAGCTTACTTTATATTTGGTTCAAATTAGGTGGCAGCTGGGAGATGCTTCTAATGGAAATTTGACAACTTCCTCTTGAAATGCTGAAACTAACACATGAATTATTCTTCCAGGAAACTTTGAGGGATATATGAAAAAGCTAGATGAAAACAGTGTTAAAATATTTGAAATATCTGCAGTAGTTTTTATAATTCTATGCCACCATGATGGTAGCTTGCAGAACGTCCATTTGGGCACATTGTCTGCTGCCACATTTTATAAGAACCTTTTTATTTTTAACGAAAGAATATTAAACCTGTTTCTCAAGTTAGGAAGTGCTTTCCCACTTTAGAGTCACAATTGTTCCCAAGGTACATGCAAACCCTTTGTTAGAGTAAAAAAAAAAATTTTAATCTGCTTCATTTCCTTAGTAACACTCTGTGATGTTGGCAACACAGTCACAGTGGGGGAAAGGATGGTTGCATGGTGTGATCATGTATATCATCCTCTTCAACCTTCATCCCAAATCAGTTATATGTTAAAAACCTAACACATGAATTTTGTATATCCCTGTTTGCTTCTGACAATGACCCTAAGAGCTAAGCATAACTGTTATCCCCACTTTATACTCAGTGTAAGGAAAGGATTTGTGATGGGGGTGTGGTCATGAGAAGGTAAAGGGAAGAAGATGGGGAGCTAACTGACAGAGGAGGAGAGGTGCTAGGAAGAAAGAAAATAAGAGAAAAGCTCTCATCAACCATACCCAGCTGTGAACCCTGCCAGCTACAATAACAACTGGCTTGAGAAATTATGCCCAAGGGTGCAATAATGGCATGAATATTATGGGAGTAACCAACCACCTTCTACTCTGACTTAAGTAACGCCTGCTTCACAACAAGGAGTTCATGCCTGACACTGTTATCACAACAAGAACCTATGCCTAGACAAATCATAGGCCATAAGGAAGAACCTACAACTTTCATTCTACTAAGTAGACAATATTAAACCAACTCATGATGAATTATTATTATAGCCATAGATTACTACATCCCTCAAATCTCACCAGATTCTTCACAGATGGCAATAAACATAGGGACACCCAAATGGTCAATGGGCAGAAAATAAGAGACTATGGAGCACTCTCCCCTAAATGAAACAACTATATCACACACTATCCTCCAAAGGCTCAGGGATCATTGTGGAAAAAGGGGCTAGAGATTGTAAGAGCCCGAAGTGGTTGATGAATACAAGGAAACTGTGTTGTCTGAACACCACAGGATAGTTGGTGCACATGGCACTTAGGACAGCATGAGCAATACTTGTGCAAATCCATGCCAGATGGGGGCCTAGATGGGATGGGGGAGATGGGCAAGAAGCCCCAGCCCTAGTTGAGGATCTATTGGCAATTGATGGATCCTGGGAGAGGGAGAGTCAGTTTTCCTTACTGGTGTGAGGCCTAGTAGGTTGACCAGACTCCAGGACATGGGCCCACACCCAGAATCATTTGGGATGCATGGTTTGGAATAGATAGGCCTTTAAAAATTTTTTTTAATTGTAAAGGAAAGGGCAGATAAAAATGGTCAGCATGAAATCTAGAGGTCAGTAGTGGGGAAGGGCTGCAGAGAGAGAGGAGAGGGTCTGATTGTGATCAAAATATATCACATTAAATTTTGGGATTAATTTTTGACAAAAGACAAGGAGATGGGTGACTATATGGTATGTCACAGAGGTTTAATAAGAGGATATTAAGCATTCCTCTCTGATTATTTCAATTCTTCTTTGAAGTAAAAGCCAATTTCACCTACTTAGAGTAGAAAGGTAAGAGCCTACAGTATGAAGAGTTAGCTAAGAGAATTGAAGAGAGAAGTACTGCAGGATTGGAAGCAGAGCTGAGGGAGATTTGCATTTGGGGATCTTGCTATATGACATAGTCAAGCAGGACTCAGTTGCTTAAAGAGGAGAGCAAAGAAAATTCAATACTATATTATCAAGGTCTCTGCCATTTGCCCAAAGTCTCTGGGCAAATTTCACTCCATAAATCTTGGTTTTCTCATTTGTAAATTAGGGGAAAGTAAACCCTACCTTTATATGACTATTTTGAGAATAAAGTGAGTTTATACTGGAAAAAAATCTTAAAAATCTATGGTTTGAATTAGTCTCAATAATAGAAATAGTTTTACTACTCTTATCTCTAGTATTTCTAAACATGAAATTAAACAATATCTGACACCTACTTACCTAGTAGGTATCTAAAACTACTGCCTCATTGAAAGTCATTCTAAATAAATGATGAACAAGCCACATTTAGCAACTATGAAAGCATTTCTAGATTATGATTAGAAGAGACAAGCCTGTGAGTACCAAAACTGGAGTTTACAGAGGAAGCCAATTCCTGTCAGTGTCAGTCTTAAGAAATCAAGAAAACATGTACTCAACCCCTAATGAAAACAGAGCTACATTATTTTTTCTGTTCTTTGATTTCCAGAATAGCTATTGGGATGGGTTTGTAGAGTATTTGAACACACATATCTTCAAAGAGATAACTTCAAAGAAAAAATGTCTGACAAGTATTTCATGTTGGTGAATTTGATTTCATATATTTATGATTAATTATTGTTATCATTCCTTTTTGTTGTTGAACATCGAAGATGGGCTTGGCATGTGCAAACATCAAAGCTGTGGCCCTGGGGGCTTTCATGTAGCTGACCAGGTATGGTCCTAAGTTCCTCTGACTACACACACTTCCTTTCAATTCTTCTCTTTGTTTCTTTGTCCAAATAGTATATGCTGTGGCACTTCCTCCATAGCTAAATGTTTCCTTTTCTCTCTGTAAGGCAGAGTGCTGAATTTCAATGAGATAACCTTTATCACTCAATTAATGGTTCCATTGTCTTAACTGTATATTACTATATAAAACATCTCAAAGCTATGCAGTAAATAGCCATCTGGAGACAGGGAGAGAGAGACAACAACTAGTAAATTCCTACATTATCCTCAGTTTAAATGTCACATAAATATATTAACTATTTGCTCAAGTAGCAAATTATGCCTTAAAGACAAATAAAAACATAAAACTTTTTTAACTTCCCAATATGCTTGCATTTTTTTTTTACATGTCATTCCCTGCAAACCATGCTCAGCCAAGATGAAAATACCTGAGTATATACTATAAAATATCATATTTAAAAATTGTCATTCATTTATTGTCACTGAAATAAGTCCAGTTTTGCACACTCATCTTGCCTCTGGCCACGGTGATGTCCATATGTTGCATGGTACACATCCATGTTCTTCACGTAGGGTGCTTTTCCTATTCCCTTCACACCATTGCAGAAGCTGCAGCACAGATTCTACCAGAGGTTGTAAAAATCATAAAAATCTCATTTTCAAATCTTAAAATATAATTTGTTGTCATTTCGACTGTGGCATGGCTTACTCTGACTTCGAGTAAATAACTTTGAAACTGTAGGAATGGCTATAACACAAGGAAAAATGCCCTGAGAAACACTGAAGACAGGTCTACTGTGAGAAAATAAGCACCCCCTCAATGGAGGGGGTCCCACCTCAGACCAAAGATTTTGTAAATTGTGTTTTCCTCTTCTTCACAATCACCTCTTCTCCATCATCAAGGCTTAAACTCATCCCATTTTCTGAGGTAATCCTGCCTGAAATAAGAGAACTCAGCTAAATTTGCCTTTTGCACTCTCTCTCTCTCTCTCTCTCTCACACACACACACACACACACACACACACACACCACACACGCACACACACCTCACATCACAGTGTATAATTAAGCATAACAGTGTCACTTTATCCAGCCACATCTTAATATAATTAATATAATTGTAATTAATCAGACCGGTTTTACCTGTTGACAGTCTTAGAGAATGTACCTTCACACCATAGTTGCTGCAATGAATTTTGATCCCCTTTATGAGACTTTTGTTGGATCACCAGCCTGGTGGTTGGGGGCTTTGACAACCACTTTCTTTTTGGCAGTCCGGAAATAGTACTAACATTTTTTAGACAGGACTTAAGGGTAATGGAACACTTTGTGACTTTGTGTGCTTTGTAAACTCAATCAGGCTGGGTAGCCAAGGCTGTCTTCAAATTCCCAACCTTGCTTCACCTTTCCAAGTGCTGGGATTACAGATGTGTACCACCACACCTGGATCTGCTTCCCGATGAGTTTCAGCTATTATATTATTGCTTCAGAGTAGAAGCAAGAGCTGAATGTGTCTGGAGGCCTGACTCCCAAGGTGAGGCTTCTCGTCAGTCTCTGCAGCAAGGTCAGTTCCCCAAGCCTTGGGATTTATGTGTCATTCCTGACTTCACACATTGCCCTGTAAACCTCATCTTAGCCACATATGCAAATACTATATCAAGTATTCTATGCATATAGGAAGAAAACATTTATTTATTCTCTGGTATAGATTTATTGAAAGAGTCTTTGGCAATGGAGCCAAAAATTAAATGATTATGCATGTATAAAGTTGCAGAAATTTGTGACACAAACTACCTTATTATTCCAGGTTATAATTTTTAAACCTGGAGGCTGTTCTGAGATCAAGTGTAAAACATCCTATCCATAATGTATACCAAACTACTATGATTGAATGGATAGGGCTTTGATATTGAAATTATCCTCACAATCATCGTAGACTACTGTAGCCAGTCTAAAACTGAATTAGAAAGAGCTATTTCTCTTATGTTGCTCAAAATAGATGAACCTTGCAAGTAACCTCAGTTTCTAGGGATTTTGAATAAAGGCCATGCTTTCTTTGGTTATACTTTAATGTGTAAATTATAGTCTTAGCAACATGGAGGACATTTGAGGGAAATTTTGTTTTCTTGTCCTCTTTAATTGGAAGGTAATCAATATAAGAAGCTCTCTAAAAGGAAAAAAAGACTACAAACTCTTAATTTAGTTTTGAGTAATAATAAGATGTAAAAAATTTCCCTGGCAAAGTTTTGAAAGTTTACCTAGAATACAGTGTTTCCCCCACCCATTCACTTTCTCAGTGCTTAGTGGTTTCTTCCTCGATGCTTCTTTATTTTTGCCCTAGCAAAAGCCTTTTGAACATCTTCCTAGAAGTCAAAAGGCAAGAAGGATTAATTATCCACTCCAACACGTTACTGGATCAATTTATATCCAATAAGGAATCTGCCAACAGATGTGAGAAATATTTGCAGGAAAATCCTGACATATCTGAAAGCTTGTAAAAGAAGATGATTTGCACTAATATGAATCTGCTAGAGTCTAGTATCATTTGGGTATTTACATTTGATAACGTGACATGAGAACTGAAGTTGCTTCCCTGTAGCCAGGCCTTTTTAGAAGGCTTTTTCCCCTGTGCAAAATGAATAGTTTACCCCAGTTTCAGACAGATATCAAGACCTCAGGAACAATCATTTACTTTGCAGAGAAATCAGAGTCTGGAGCTAGTAGGACGTATGTTTAAAGTACATAATTCTAACTGGCTTTCTTTGTAAACCCTGGGCTAGATTTTCTGAAGGTAGGAGAGAGAAATCCAACTAGTCTCTACACTTAAAACAACTGACTACAATTACCTAAAGTAATCAGCATACAGAAAATAAAATCAACAAGGAGGTTCTGGGTCCCAGTACTTATATCCTGCCAAATTATTATATTAAATCTTAACGCCTAAGAGGATGATGTCAGGAGGTGGATTCTTTAGGGAGGTGCTGTAGTCTACATGAATGGAATTAGTTCTCTTAGATTCCAGAGTTAGCCCACCCCTTCCACCATGTGAACCATAAAATGAGTCCTCACCAGATCTCAAATCTGCTAGCACCTTCATCATGGATTTTCCAGTTTTCAAAACGATGAGGAATAAAGTTCTGTTGTTTATCAGATGCCAAGTTTATGCTATTTTGTTAGAAAAGCTCAAATGGCCTAAGACCTGAGCTAACACGCCTGATACTTGAATCATACCTCACACAAGGAGACACTGCATAATGTTATCTCCCTTCATTCTAAATTGTTTAAAAGTAATGATGAATCCACCTTCATATGATCTCCCTTTTGTAGACCCCAAACTATACTCAGCTAATGGAGTGGCATCAACTTGTCCCAAGAGGGATTAAATCAGAATATCATTTAGTAACACTAACAGAGTTGATAAACAAATCCAAGAAATTTCAAACATTCTTTTGCTGATGTTTTGGTTTGCTTTGCTTTGGCTTGTTTTTTTGAGAGGTCTTGTATGTAGCTCTGGCTGGCCTGACACTATATAGAACATGCTGGCTTGAACGTACTACAAACTTCTTGCATAGCCTTCTAAGTCCTAGATTAGAAGCATGAGCCTTTACACCAATTGAATTTCAGATCTTCTTAAAGCGAAGATATATAACATATTTCTGATTAAAACAGAAACAAAAGAAAACTATACATCTTTATAAAAACAAACAAGTGCTTACACAGGGAGTTGGTGAGATTACCATCAATGAGGAGAACATTTTTATCATGGTTCAATAAATACAAATGCTACTAGATAAGTGTATTGCAGTTTTAACTGCTCTCCTATGAGACTAACAATGTGAGACTTTAGACTTACAACATCATGGGCTGTAATGAATACTCTGAGTGGGAAAAACAATTGTTCACCAGTGACTTATTGTGAGTAGAGTACAGCTAAACTGGGGAAAAAAAAAGGAAAATGTCATTATTGCCCACACATGCAGGGCTAAATAGACGACACTAAGGTTAGATGTGCTCAAGCATCCACAATGCCTTTGGTGCCTTATCTCCTAAAAGGGAATGCATACGAGATAAATCCCATGGACGCATTATTTCAACTATTAAAATATTCCCCTAATGTTTTTAAAGAAAGCTTTACTCAACAGATTAAATGACCGGAAGTTATATTTACTTCAATTAATTCTATTCTTTCAATTACAAAAAGTATGGATTTCTATCTGACATATAAATGTTTCCAAGAGCTTTATTCATAAGGCTGATTATTTAAATAAAGAATTTAGGGATTCTATGTGTTTGTGTATGTGTACTAAAATTTTCACTGGTTCCAGTTAAATTATCTGTTTATTTTTCTACCTGCTCCACTGACAGCTGAAATTACAAGAGTTGATTGTGAACAAGTCAAGCTAATTGCTCAGCACAGTAAAATGACAAGTGATTATGTTCAACCATCATTCTTATAATAAAAAGAATTGCTTAAATAATAAAAAGGCACACCACTGAAGCTGTCATGTAAATTATCTTACTACCCAGAAGCAGCAGTATACATAGAAAATGACAGACATTGGGTTACAATTCAAATGAGTTCTTCCTGCCTCCAGGGAAATAATGTAACATCCAAGGCTTATTGAAGTATCACCATGTTTCTGGCCCTGTTCTGAGCTCTTTATTTTTCTTTTTTAAATAATTTGACATTTCCATTTTCTTGAGAATTTTATACTTGAGTACCATATTTACATCACTTCTGCCCCATCCTCTCTTCATCTCTCGTGTTTCATATTTCCTCTTCTTAATTACTGTTTTGTGCATATCTATAAGCAATGTACTGGGTCAACTGAGTGGTGCTAGTATGTGCATGTGTTTAAGGCTGACCACTTGGGATTGAATAACCTAGCTTGTCCCTGGAGGAAACAGATTCTCCTCTCAACAGCCATTGATTACCTGTAGCTCTTCCATGTTCTGTGCTCATTAGAAGTATTTCTTGCCTTCATCCTCACAACTTCTTGTTAATTTTGGTAAAAATAAAGCACAGAGAAAGTCTTTGAAGATCACATAGCTGTGAAGTTGTAGTTATAGAAGCTGCTTCTTAATTTGGAGAACTTTCTTTTATTCATTCATCCATTTGTTCATTCATATATATATGTACCTATTTACACCTGGGTTTTTATATTGCAGTATCATTTACAAGTGGAGGCACGCACAGAAATTAAGTGTGCCATTCAATGAACAGTGAAACCTTACACCTAGGCAAATGCCTCCTCATCCAAGATAAGGAATAGCTGTATCACCCTAGAAGGTTCTTTCCTGTCCATTTCTAATCACTTTCTCTGCAATCATGTTTTGTAATGTCTGAAACCATAACTTACACTTTCATATTTGTATTTTCTGTCTAGATGAATATTATACCATATACTATTTTGTTGCTTGCTTTTGTTGCTAAACATAAAGTCTGTAAAACCCCATACGTGTTGTAGTGTAATTTTATTTTATTTTATTTATTTATTTAATTATTTTTGGTTTGAAGCAGAGTCTCCCTGTAATTCCAGCTGTCCTGGAACTCACTATGTAGACGTAGACCAGGCTGGCCTTGAACTCACAGAGATCCACCTCTGCCTCCTGAGGGTCAGGACTGAAGGCGTGTGC
>NW_008360312.1:1756697-1762165 GCF_000622305.1 Nannospalax galili
ATCAGTTAATTTCTAAGCTCCTTGGCATCTGAGCATGGATATTAAGTCATCAGGTAGATTTCAATGGTAATGCTTTTCACATCTACTAATTATTATTATTTTTTTAATTATATATTTCATGACCAAATGATTAGAAGAGGCATTTCATTACAACAGCATTGACAGATTCAATAACAATTTCCAGGGCTAAGATGCTGTTCTTTCAAAATTGGCTGTAATTATTAGGTTTACAGTTGAATTAATACAGTTATACAATATTGTACTCCATATAAACCCTATAAGACATAAAATTAAAAGAGGTTTCAAACTTTGAAAAAGATCTTCATTTCATTATTAAAATACACAGTTTTATACAGAAAAATTCATTTTTTAATACAACTGACACTAAGATGCATATGTGTTTCTAATCTCTATATATATCTGATTATTACTAGTCACAGTCGGTTACTTTCTGAGCTCCTTAGCATCTGAGCATGGACATAAACTCATCAGGTAGATTTCAATGGTAACGTTTTTCACATCTACCAATTATTAAGGAGCAAATATTTATGCTTTGAAGAATTTTTCTATACAACCACTTCTCAACAAGACATAGGCATAGGAAAGGATTTTCTAAACTGGACATCATTGCCCAGGAAACAAGGACAAGAATTAACAAATGGGACCTCATTAAACTAAAAAGCTTCTGTACATCAAAGGAGACAACCAAGGAAGTAAATAGAAAACCAATAGAATGGGAGAAAATCATTACCAGCAACACATCCAACAGAGGTTTAATAACCAGAATTTATAACAAACTCAAAAAACAGAGAACCAAGACAAGAAGCAACCCAATTAAAAGATGGGCTAAGGAGCTGAACAGAGAGTTCTCAAAAGAAGAAGTAAAGATGGCTATGAAACATATTAAAAGATTTTCAACATCCCTAATAATTAGGGAAATGCAAATTAAAACCACTTTAAGATTCCACCTTACCACAGTCAGACTGGCTAAGATCAAGAAAAAAATGATAACAAATGTTGGAGAGGATATGGGTAAAAGGGAACACTCATCCACTGCTGGTGGGGCTGCAAACTGGTTCAACCCCTATGGAAAGCAGTGTGGAGAACTCTTAAAAAACTACAAATGAACCTACCATTTGACCCAGTTATACCACTTCTTGGCATATACCCAAAGAACTCGTCCTATTGCAGAGACACTTGTACATCCATGTTTGTTGCTGCTCTTTTCACAATAGCTAAGAGATGGAAGCAACCTAAGTGTCCCTAAATTGATGAGTGGATAATGAAAATGTGGTTCATTTATACGATGGAGTTTTACTCAGCAGTAAAGAAAGATGAAATCATGAAATTTGCAGATAAATGGATGGAACTAGAAACTGTTATACTAAGTGAAATAACACAATCTCAGAAAAAAATTGACATATGTTCTCCCTGTGGATCCTAGAACCAGACTCTGATAAATGAGTATGCAACCAGACATACTACAGAAACCAGGAAAATGGAAAGGGAACAGGGAGGTAAAGGAAAAGAAAGAATCTGAAAGAGAAGAACAGTAGGAAACACACCTTAATAAGGGAGACATGGATAAAAATTGAGTTAGTTTAAGTGAGGGGGCAGGGAAGGGTATACAAGGAACCTAGGGGATAAAGGGAAAGAAGGAGCTCAAGAGAGGCAGGACCAGAGGGGAAGGGGATTATTACGGGAGAAAGGGGGACAATGGGGGCACCTTAAGAGGGAAAACCATGATGGAGGGGTGAGACAATGTGAGAGATAAACAATGCCTAGCTAGCTTTGAAAACAAGTGAGAACCATATTACTCCTACAACCTACTGACAAATTACACATAGGAGATCAAGAAACATATGTCTAGCTAAGTTTTATCTGAGAACAACTGGTCTCTGCCCAAGATTTATCTACATGACACACAGTAATTAAAAATACCAGACTGGTGGAACTAACCTTGGGTATTTAACAGACATACTTTGAGGTCTATAATAATTTTGTCAGAGGGACATGAGGACACTTTTGCTCCTTGCCCTGCTAGTGCGACCAGTTCCAGGGGACTATGAGCATCTCTCAAAATGTCCTATAATGGTGGTGGGTCACCTGTCGTCTTGATCAAGGAGGCCGAGGAGACCCCACCAGATGGACTTGAACGAGTGTCCAGTCTATAAAGAGGAGGGCCAACGGGGGAATCATTTCCTCCAAGCTTCCAAGTGAAGCCAACCACGGTCGAACAGGACCTTTGACTTATCTTCACATGGGTGGAACTGTTAAAAGAAAGGAGCTGGAAACTCCCCGCAAGCCCATGTGACCCCTGAGAAACAGATCCTTAAACTACCTTAAGAGTAAAAATAAATCGGTTTATCTGCACCAACTGTGTGGCCTTAAACACCCAAAAGGAAAGTATAACCAAAGATTAAAGGGGCCAATATGATTTCATAAGAGACCATATGTATAGCTAAAGGCTACATAGCAAGCAACAATGCCAGACAGGCGATACCTCCTTCAACAATGCCAGATAGGAGACACTTTCTTTTGAGTTGTTGGCTAGGGCGGCAAATGGGACTCCCAGACAGTAACCCAGCATAGAACTGGGAAAACGAACAGCAGACCCCAATCTTATCTAAAGGAATATTGACAACTGATTGCTGCTAGATGAGGAACAGCTGACCTTCCTAAAACAGGGAACTCTAGATAGGCTGACTAGATCCACCAGATGGGCAAGTAGTGAGGAATGGCTGGGGGTGCCGACAACACTGCAGACAGTAGCAGGGATATCAGAGTATAAGGGCTCTAGTGGGGGAGGGAGGCTATGGGAGGGTGCTACCTGGGAAGTGGGTCTATAAAAAAAATTCTTCAAAGCATTAAAGTTTTTTGGTCTTTTTAGACAGGGTTTCCTTATAGCTCCAGCTGCCTGGAACTCGCTCTGTACACAGAGATCTGCCTGCCTCTGCCTCCCAAGTGGTGGGATTAAAGGCATGCACCACCACATCCAGCATAATTTTATTTTTATTCTGAGTAGCATTCCAGTGCCTGCTAATATCTAAATTACTTTTCCAATATTTTGTTGGTGGATTTGGGGTGTTTTCAGTTTTTGTTTGTTCTAAACAATATTGCTAAACATTTTTACATAATTCCTTTTCTGGATATATTTCTCAGTATGTTGAGTGAAATCCCAGGATTTGGGTTGCTTACTAGTGTATTTTTAACTTTATAAGAATCTTCAGGGTCTGAAGAGATTGTTCAATGTTTAGGAGACTGGCTGCTCTTCCAGATGACCCAAGTTCAGTTTCCAGCACCTACATGGCACCTAACAACCACCTGTAACTCCAGTTCCAGGAGAATCCTACCCCTCTTGCATATAAAGTAAGTAGGTAAGTAGGTAAGTAAATAAGTAAACAAATAAATAAATAATAAATAAATGCAGAATTTTGCATGCAGTCAATCACTTGTAACATGTACAAGTTCCACTTGCTTTGTTGCATTGAAAACACTTGATACAGCAGAAACTGCATTCTTTTAAATTAGAGTTTATAAATATATGATATTATACATAAGAAAGTTATATTCAGAAATTTGCCTGGTGGAAATATAGGTGAACGGTGAACATCTAGTGCTCTTCTATATATTACAATGAAAGACCTTTGTTTTGCATCTATTGCTTAATCACATGCCAACTAATTCTTATTCCCATCTATTTTGAGTGGTCCTTGATTAAGAACCTAGAGGAAAAACTGGGAACAAAGTTACAGAGAGCAATTTAGGAATTATTTCAAGGATAGTTACTTGAATTTGTAGAAAGAGAATAGTTCTACCTCTGTGCTATTTATAAAATAACAACATAAGTTTCAAGTCAACTGAGGCTTAGAGAACTTAGTCTAATCAATATAAAGCAGATAACCAACTAATATAGCATGAAGCTATAGAAGGTAAATATATGAGTTTATAAATTCTCTCCTCAGAGGTTTCACACTATGAAACATGATTATTCAATATTAGCATTTTGAGCAACAGTGTATTTGACATGAGAACAAAAACTGTGTCTATACTCAAACTCCCAGAAGGCAGTTTGCCCTTGGTAATAAGAATAATTGTCTCCAACTAGTGTTTCCTTTCAGTGAGCCTTAATAAACTTGGCTAAAACACATACTTGTGCAGTTATTTCATAAAGGAACTGACTGATACATGAAGCATTCTCCTAAACTCAACTAATCCTATCCTATAAGGATGACACACAGATTGATATAAGTGGTTTTCTAATTATATTGATAACCTTTAAAGAACCTTTCTTTCCAAGGATCCAAAGAACATAATTCAGTCTGGCAGCTAGAATTTTGAATTCAATTTGCAAAACACATTGAGCTATCAGTTAATAATCAGTGACAGGCTCTTTGAATCTTCCTAGTATTCATAACAAAAGCTTTTCCTCTAAATTGACCACAATTTCTTTGTTTTGTAGAAAATAACATTCTACTTATCTGGTTTAAAATAATGTTTTATGTGTATACATATTCAGAAACTGCCAAAATTCATTAACAAGTTTTAATTATATATTCTTCCCGTGGTTTTATACAACTTAAGATAAAACAGAAAAAGAACAATTTTTTTCTATAACTTCTGGATCTTCTGGTTTTCTTCTTTAGTACTTCCAGTTGTATATTCATGTAAATAAGTCTTAGTGTTTAGCAATTTTTTTAACTTTCAACAGTTAGTTAGCAAAATATTGTTTTCTACCAGCCAGATAAATATGTCTACTTGAAATACCTCACCTGATTTTTACACTGGAAAAACTTATTACATTTTCATATCCTAGGGTATTTAGTGGTATCAGTCTCATGCTATAGATCTTGCTAATTAGCCCATAAGGTCACAGGGATTTAATCTACAACTACTTACCCAGATGGAACTCTCATTCATCAACTTTCTCATTTTCTTTTCACTATTCATGGTCTACTGTGGCTTTATTGGCTTCTGTGGTCTCTATGAAGCACATGTTTAGCAAGTATCACAGCAAATTAATATAATAATATTAATAATTAATAATAACTAATTAATAATATTAATAATTACCACACCACAGACTATGTATGTGTATGTAATGCCTCGTTATGAGAAGTGATGGCACAGACATTAGTCTACTTAACGTCTCTCTGAGATTAGCCATCTGAATGGAATATAGCAGAGAGTTGTGTTGTATTTTTCTTTGTGTTTTTTACTTTATTTAAGATACTCTACTTTGAGCATTACAGAGTTTAAAATAAGTCAATTCTACGTAATTTTCACCTGTGTTTCCCTTACTATAATTCTCCTACTTTTTTTTTTAATTAAAAGAAGCATTTCATTACAACAGCATTAACCTATTCAATAACATTTTTCTGAGCTAGGGCACATCTCTTTCAAAATTGGCTGTAAATTTCTACGTTTACAGATGAATTATTACACTTATATAATCTTTTACTCATTAT
>NW_008360312.1:1763241-1767920 GCF_000622305.1 Nannospalax galili
ATCTAGAGATATTTTTCTTGGTCTGTTATGTATAATTAGTCAGTAGATTGTAGGAATAATATGGTTCCCTCTGGTTTTCGTGACTAGCTAGGCATTGTTTCTCTCTTGTATTGTCTCACCCCTCTATCATGGTTTTCCCACTTAAGGTGCCCCCACTTCCCCCCCTTTCTTCCTTACTAACACCCTTGCTCCTATGATCCTACCTCTGTTGAGCTTCTTCTTAATTCTACTACTTTTTAAAAACTAGGCTGCAATGAATGGGGATTTGCTGGTTTGCTTGCTTGCTTGCTTTTCTAGAGATACAGGAGAATGACTGGCAGGGAATTCTTTAGCAATCTTTGACAGCAGATCAAACGAGGTAAAGTATCTGCCAGGATATAACCAGTGGTTCATTGTTGAAATTAATTACCTAGAGGTCTTATGTAAAGACAAGTGTTCAACGGCCATCCTCAGAGATTCTACTTCTGAATGAATGACTTGAGAAATAGGAATCTAACATACCCAGCTCCACCCCCCAAACACCTGATTCTTATCCCACTGTTTAGAAACTAACTTGAACATGTTGACTTTATTTATGGTACTGGTCTCTGACAAGTTAGAGAAACCGTGGAGCTAACTGGCCAGAGATGACACGAGGGGCAGACTTGATAAGTTGTTATGATGCCATTCTGAGTTCTTTCTGTCCTCTCTTTCTGATTCACTTTTTCTGTACCATGCCCCAATTCACCGTTCTTCCTATACAGAAGAGGATGTATGTCCTATGAGGCCAGACAGGTGCTAAGTGAGGTTAGCAAACAGGCAAAAGCAAAACAGAGAAAAATAGCTCTTTTGCAACAAGCAAGTGGTTTAAACTATAAATAGATGCCTGCATAGGCAAACACCTGCACTGGGACAGACCCTAGTGTATCAGAGAGGGGTAACAGCAAGATTGGCAGAGCAGTTCTATCACTTCAGATTGGGTTACTGCCCTGAACAAGCAAGAAGATATTCCTCAGAAACGAATGAGTGATGCATCTGCTTCTTATCACAGCCAGCACTCAAGTTCTCCCATGCCACACCTAAATTTCAGGTCCCAACACTACAAAAACATGTAACTATCAAACCTTTTCAAAACGAACTTGTCAATCCTTAGAATGACTGCTAGTCTTCTAGCAGAGACTGTACCCACCATCTCAGCGTTCCTAAGCCCAAGTTAATGCATCTGCCTTCCAATTAGCACTTCATTTGACTATAAACCTGAGACTTTCCCTTCACAACTCTATTTTGAAACAATTAGCCCTCTCCTGAATAAGGTAGCATGATTATAATTAGGAAGGAAATATAAAGAAGAGGGTGATTAAACCTTTGTGAAAGCTCCATTAAAGGAAGTGAGGGTCACAATGAAGAGGAACAAATGAAGTAAGGATAAAGGCAACCTTTTAATCTAATAGATGGGATGTTTTGGAATACAGTAGTATTTACCATACGTTTATCAATGCACAGCAGAAAGAACCTCTTATCACCTTCTCAAAAGCTCAAGGGACTGGCAATGTTTTAATGGAAATTATTATCACATATGTTAAAATATATGTTTTTTTAAATAAGTAGTTCTATTTTTGAATGTCATATTTACCTGGGGACAAGTAGTATGATTTATAATCTAAACACTACAATTTTATGTGATCATTTTAAATAAAAATGTGAATATAATCTCTCCTGCAACTTAAAACATATATGACAATCAAAAGCATTTATGCTGCTACACATGCTTAGATTTTTTAAATTGTTTCTAGACATTTTTCATTTTAAACTCTTCTAGAATGGTTGTCTTCAAATGTTGATGTATAAAATATAGAATTTGACTTAGAAGACTGCAGAGATTGCTCAGCTATTAAGAGGACTGGTTGCCTTGCAGAGGACATGGGGTTTGGTCCCTAGCACCCAGATGGCAGCTAACAACTGTCTGTAATTCCAAGTCCAGGGAATCCAATGCCTTTTTCTGACCTCAATGAGCATTGCATGACACAGGTGCACTTACATACATGCAAGCAATACCTTCATACATATGAAATATAATAATAAATTTTTTTTAAAGAATTTGGGTTCGACATTCTATGTTTAAACCCTTTTTGAACCAGCTCCCAAAGGACATCCATGTTGGTGCTATGCAGATGAGGCTGTACGTTGCAAGGCAGTATTTAAAATTTATCTCTTTAATGGCTAAGGTGACAAGACATAATCCTTTCTAGATCAAAATTTATGTTGAAGAATTATCACTGGATCACAACAGAGACTAGGTTGACTCAGCAGAAACAATGAATTCTGCATTTTTGGAAAGATTCTAAATACTATAACAGGATCTCCAACTAACTTCAATTTTTTATGATTTTGCAAGTGAAAATAAAGTATTGCCCTTGATATTTCAGATGAGATATTTGCTTAGTATTCATTAAGAAAATATGAAAATAATTTGACCATTCATCCTGTTATTAGCAATCTGGAATCATTTCAGCATCAAAATCCCATAATTATCACTGAGATGTAAAAATAAGGCAGATAGACCCTTTTGTATATCATCAAATTTCTTAGTCAGCATGTAAATATGTCTTATCTGGTGCAGCAGGAGCTCATATGTGCTAATTTGTAGAGGTACAGACACTTAATTTTCAATGCTGGATGATACAGACAGAACAGAGGAGAGTGAAACACAACGTCCTACATTCATGAAGAAAGAGGGAGGAGAGAAAGTAAACAGGAAAAGACAAAAGTGAAAAACATTGAAACAGAAAATGGGGTGTTTTCACAGTTGTACACATAGAAAGTATCAAGATTTAATCATTTATTCTGATTTATCCGTCATGGACAAATGAAGAATTAAGAAGACAAAACTAATTTCTTCAAAGACTATTAATAGTTTTGAGGGCAGAAGCTCAAATATGGTTTGGAAGTGAAACAGAGGATCTGAGAGACCTTACAAAGAAAAGCAAGAACGCATGTAGGTTCAGATAGGAGGACGCAGGACTTCGGTGGCTGGGCAGAGGGCTCAGAAGTCATGAGAATATTAAGCAGGATAGCCGTGCACCAGTTACCTTGAGTTGTGTCCATCCTGGACCAGTATGCCAGTGCATGATGAAAAGCTGGAAAACGGTGTCACTGACAATGTGTGGAGCTTTTGAGCAGGAGGGAACACTCAGGATCATCCATTCCCATTCTTTTCATTTGTAATTTTTAAAATATTATTCAATTATTCTTATTTTATGTTCATGAGTATTATATCTGTACGTATGTAATGTACCCATGTCATGCAGTGCCTGCAGAGACAGAAAAGGAAGTTGGAGCCCCTGGAACTGGAATTACAGCTGCCGTGTGGGTGCTCGGATTTGAACCCTAGTCTTCTGTAAGAAGAGCCAGTGCTCTTTAACTGCTGAGCCATCTCTCCAGCCTCTCCATTTGTAATTTAATGAACTAGTTTCTCAAAAAGCTAAGTGACTGGTCCAGGATTTTTAAAGCAGAGCCAGTTCTAAAATCCAGTTCTCTAGACTCTCAGTCCTTGTTGGAGCCACCAATCAGAAATTCCCAAGGTGGGAGGTAGAGGCATAAAGATTAAGATTAGAAAATCACACCTGGCCAAACCTCAGCCCACCCCATTGTGTCTTCAAAGTGGAAAGTTTGGCCTAAACTAGTTGTCACCTCATGTGACAGCATAGACAAGAAGACTGATTAAAAAAGTAGAAAGTCGTTAAGAAAGCTGTCTGTCACCCTCTATCATTTCCATTTCACTAGACTGTCATTCTGTTAAAACTAGATTTGAATTTATATACAGCTTTGCAATGATTGAGTAAATTTCACACTGTCAGCAAAGATTTTTAAACAACAAAATCAATTTTTTTTAGTAAATAATATGTGTTTCATTATACAGAATATTCTTGTTTAGAGAATACATTTGCATTTTTGATGTTTAATTTGGGGGCCTTGTTTTTGTTTGGTTTCTTTTTGAAGCAGGGTCTTACTCTACAGACCAGATGGACCTGGAAATTATTCTATAGCCCAGACTGGCCTCAAATCCAGGGGAATCTTCCTACCTTGGTCTCCTGAGTGCTGAGATTACATCCCTAGCCACCATGCCTAGCTAGAAGACATTTTAGTGAACATGAGCTTTATGAGCATTCTGGCCAACAGTTCACAAAATCTAGCACTGATGTGCTATAAGCTATTGTTTCTTAATGAGGGCCATATTGATTGATTCTAGTACTTGTTACTGCCAAGCAATGAAAAACAGTATTTATTTTTGACAAATGAAGAAAATTTAAGGCACTTTTTCTAAAAACAAAAGATTATACCACTAACAATGAATAAAAAACATAGAAGTCCATATATTAAACCTCACACTGTAGGTTTTATTTTCTAGTCGACTGTTGAGATAACTGAGTCAGTTTAAGAAATTGCTGCTCTTTATCAGGGCTAGGACTTCCCAGACAAATATTGTTACAGTACCTCTGCAGAGCACCTTTTATTTTGTGGAGTCAGTGCATGTATTTTTTTCTTTCAGCAAATTCTCTGAATGGTCAAACCATATGAAACAGAAAAAAATTTTCAACGGAAATATCAAGTAAATATTTATTAGATCTCATTTTAAGAACTACCAGACACAGCTTCTTATGATATTCAAAATAAACTTGATCTTTATTCAAGGGAGAGGA
>NW_008360312.1:1768565-1769573 GCF_000622305.1 Nannospalax galili
CACAATTTAAAACATCTAAGAGATGAGAAAAACTTGAGTGTTTCATCACATAAAAAAATAAGAAAAATAATATGTCAAGAGGGAAAAACAGGCATAGTGAACATGAAAGCCAAAGTGAAACACTGGGGGTGTTTTTATGGATGTTCACATAATGTGGAATGTTATTTGACCTTCAACATATGGGTAAACCTGGAGGACATCATCTCACTGAGAAAGCCAGCTGCTGAAGAGCTGGCACTCTGACTCTAACTGCATGAGTCATCTGTGATAATGAAATTTCAAAAGTGAAAAGAACAAAGTAGTGGCTTCCAGGGGTTGCTGGGATGGCGGGAATGGGGAATATGTCCAACGGTAATGAAGTTTCAGTAAATGCTAGCTGTAATAAGTTACAGAGATTTATTGTACACTACAGTGCTTACAGTTCATGATGGGACACTGTGTGCAATTTTAAGATTTATTAAGATGTTAAAACTCATGCCAAGTGTTCCAACTACCAAGTCAACGAAAAGGGACACAGGGACATACTAGGAAGTGCCGATGTGATTCTAGTAATGATGTGAAGGCTGTTTGCCTATGCCAAAGACATTACATTTGGCACGTTAAAATGTGCAGCTCTTTGTATAGCCACATGAACCACAAGTTTAAAAAAAGATCCAAATATACTGAACTTCATGCAGAAGCATATCAGATCATGTAATAAGTTACAGAGATTTATTGTACACTACAGTGCTTACAGTTCATGATGGGACACTGTGTGCAATTTTAAGATTTATTAAGATGTTAAAACTCATGCCAAGTGTTCCAACTACCAAGTCAATGAAAAGGGACACAGGGACATACTAGGAGGTGCCGATGTGATTCTGGTAATGATGTGAAGGCTGTTTGCCTACGCCAAAGACATTACATTTGGCACATTAAAATGTGCAGCTCTTTGTATAGCCACATGAACCACAAGTTTAAAAAAAGATCCAAATATACTGAACTTCATGCAGAAGCATATCAGATCAT
>NW_008360312.1:1769855-1771045 GCF_000622305.1 Nannospalax galili
AGCGTCCAGACTAAAGCAGGTCCATGGGCCAACAAATATGTTAATGTTAACTTCTAGAAAGTAGAAAATGGATCCACTCTAGTACCTCCAGAAGGATTACAGTCTTGAAGACACCTTGATTAGGGCCCAGCAAAACTGACTTCTGATCTTTAGAACTGCAAGGTAACAAGCAAGCTGTGTTGTTTGCCACCATCAAGTTCATGGTAATCAGTTGAGGCAACAATAGGAAAATGACAGCCTCTAAGAGGCTAAGGGTGCAGGAAATACTAAAATAATGTAGAGACTACAAAATAGGAGGTATCGTACATTTTCATTACATGAATCACATTTATGATTAAAAATCTATTGTTTTCCCTTGATCCTGTGAATTCAGTTAATTTTCTGATTTGTGTTTTATAGAGTATTCATGTTCTTCAGCCCCTGATGACCACTTTGAACCTTCACTTTCTGCCTCACTCATCCCTGTTCAGAGACATGGACCTCCCAAGTTCCCCCAGGAAGCCAAGTGCTATGGAGTCTTGGGATCTTTATGAGAGCTGTTCTCCCAGCATGGAGCATTCTCTCCCTCACATCCATCCCAGCTAAATCCACCTACAGTTCACATGTATTAAAATGGCTTGTCGGGCTGGAGAGATGACACAGCGTTTAAGAGCACTGGCTGCTCTTACAGAGGACCCAGGTTCAATTCCCAGCACCCACATAGCAGCTAACAACTGACTATAGCTCCAGTTCCAGGGGATCTGAAGGCCTCTTCTGACCTCCACGGGCATTGCATAACATGGGTGCACCCACCTACATGCAAGCAATACACTCACACATAAAATAAAAATAAAAAACTTTTTTTTAAATGGCTTGTCTTCAAAGAGGTCTTCTGTGGAAATAGAATATCTTATTTATTTTATTTAATTTTTTTACAATTCATTTTTTTCAATATACAAAAAATAATTTCATTTATGATAACATCAATATAATAATTTACTTAGGAATTGTTTTTCCTTTTTAAAAAATTATTTATTAAACAACCATATGATTAGAAGAAGCATTTCATTACAGCTTTAACATATTCAATAACACACTCCAGAGCAAGGATACATCTCTTTCAAAAGTGGCTGTAAATTTTTAGGTTCACAGTTGAATTAATACAGTTATACAATATTGAACTCAGTATAAATCCTATAAGACATAAAATT
>NW_008360312.1:1771182-1779291 GCF_000622305.1 Nannospalax galili
ATTATACAGTTTGCTACATATCTACAATATATTGTGAATATATTCACCCTGTTACCTTCTCTTAATAATGTTATCATTTATCATGGACATAGAAACCAGAATTATAAAAAGGCATCATTATACAACCGCTAGCAAAAAATAAATAACAAAAAGAAAAGAGAAAAAGGGAAAAAAGAGGTTAAAAAAATAAGCAAAAATTACCAGACAATAACAAGTGTTTGCAAAATGTAGAGAAATTAAAATTGTCATATATTGTAGGTGGGATTGTAAATTGACACAACCACTTTGGAAAACAGTTTAACGATTTTCAAAATCATAAACAGAGTTTCCATATGAGCCAGAAATTCTACCAAGAATACACACAGTAGCAAGGAAAACATTGCTCTAAAACCTTCATGACAACCATCATTTATGACAATCCACAAGCAATAACAACCCAATCTGTCTTCCACCCCATGAATGGATAAGCAAATTTGGTTTCTTTATTCAGGGTAATATTTTCAGCTATTCAAATACAAAGTATTGATATATGGCACAGCAGATGTGGACTTTGACATCATACTAAATGGGAAAGGTAAGCCTTATAAAAGCAACACATGACATATTTACAATTACATTAAATCCAGAATAGACAAATACAGAGAAGCACCAGGTTGATTAGAGGTTATCAGGAGCTAGGGTGAGTAAGGATTGGGAACTGATGGCTGGTGAGTATTAGAGTTTTGGAGTACAGAAAAAAATGATAGTTTTATAACTCTGTGACTATAGCAAAACACACTGAATTATAGAGTTTAAAAGGGTTATTTTCATAATGTTGAATGTATATTACAATAAATATACTTTTGAAGGTTTTTAAAGTACCATGTTTCATTTCATGGGGCAAAGATTGCAATTTGTAATCACTGAAGTTTAAAGGGTCAGAGCCAGGCCTGATTTTTTTCATCACTGTGTCGTATTATCTGCCCATCCTACCATGCCAAATATGTGGTGAGTGCCCAATTTTTGCTAAATAAATTAAAAAGATAGTGAACGGTACATATAAATGGTAAAGACAGTGATCGTAGCATTAAGAAATCAGGCATCAGTTTATAGCTACATATTAAAAATACCCTTGAAAAACAGCTCTATTTTGACTTTTTAAAATGAACTTCATATGGAGCCTTGGGCCCTCTGTAACCAACAAGCTTAGCCATGACACTCATTTTGAACTAGACTCAGAAGCTCTTTAGTTCCAGAGCTAATGTGAAGTGTCAATGTCCCTATAACATATGAGAAACTGAATTAGAGCCTGGGTCTTCTGGCAAGATTTCCAGCTTATTGAACTTAGAAATGCCTATATCCTTAAAGTTCACCCTCACTCTAAGTAATAAAAATATGGAAATTAAAATCATTGTATCTCTGCTCCAGACACCAACAATGACATCAGAAGAAAGCGTATAAAGATTAATCTTGGACTCATGTCCTTTGGGAGTGTGAAGTGTTTTCTCATGTGATTCCAATGACATGCAACATACAGTGCTGTTCATTTATAACTTAAGAAATTTTATTGAAGTCCTACTTTGTGCCAGGTGCTCTACTTTAAAAAAAAAAAAATGTGTATGATTGTATTGCTTGTGTGTATGTGTAAGTGCACCCATGTCGTACAATGCCCACCGAGGCCAGAAGAGGGCATCAGATACCCTGGAACTGTAGATACAGGTGGTAGCTGCCATGTGGGTGTTGGGAACTGAACCTGAGTCCTCTGCAAGAGCAGTCAATGCTCTTAACTGCTGAGCCATCTCTCCAGGCCTAGGATGCTCTTAAACTGAAAGAAAAAAAAAAAAAACATGTATCAAAAATCCTGTCTCATTTGACTTCCAGGGGTAAAAAGCAAGTCAAAGAATGAATAAAGTGAAATGCATAGTGTGTCAACAATGTCAGATGGTGCATACAAACAAAGCAGGACAGGGAAAAAGGAGACAGGGGTGCAAATATAAACTGATGCTCAGAGAAAACCTGACTTTGAAGTAGCTTTTGGCCAGTCATAAAGAAAGCAAGCTCACGAACTTAGTGAACTACCCTGGAAGCAGCAGCTCAGGAGGAAAGGAGAACAGCAAGCTGTGGGGTTAGCTACTGAGATAGGCAGGCACCTTTGGGGGTAAACTACTGTATTAATATACCTTTACCATGTCCTTTCCTTTTTATTTCGATCAAACATTCCAAAGCAAACTGCCATTCTAGCCTTTTGAACATGTGCTTTGTGACCTTGAGCTAAGCATATCTCAAATTGTATCTGTGAGGGCCTGAAGAGATGGCTCAGTGGTTAAGAGCACTGACTGCTCTTGCAGAGGACACAGGGTTCGGGGCCCAGCACACACATGGCAGCTAACAACCATCTGGAACTCCAGTTCCAGGGGATCCAACACCCTCTTTTGACCTCTGTGGGCATAGCATAACACAGATGCTTTACATACATGCAGGCAATATATTCATACACATAAAATAAAAATAATAAATAAAAAAATTAAATGTGTGAACTTTCCTTCTTGAACTTTGACCTTATATTCAGCATGCTCAGGAAGATAGTCCTTAGTTAAGCATGGTCTGGAAATTATCTGCCTCTAAAGTGCTGCCCTATATGAATAGTTACAGGTTTTCTGGAAAAAAATTATCTTCCATTGTCCAAGGAGGACACTGCTTGGAAATAATCTCCTGTTCCTTACCTGTCTCTGGTAATAAATCTTTTTCCACTCTTATTTATTGGTTATGCTTCTTTGGATTTTGCTCTCACTTTATCTGAACCCACTGCATTCTGTCACACTTGTATCAGGGCCTGTTAAAGCACACCATGGAGGCTCAGGAGATGGCGACTGCTGTGGAGAGAGTAGAGTGCAGATGGACAGAGGAATACATCAAGAATGGGGATTCATTCTCATAGGCCATCATATGGACATTGCCTGTTACTCTGAAAGAGATGTGAAGCAATGGATTGTTTTAAGTAGTGAGTAGCAAGATTACTTAGTTTTTAAACACGTTGCTATGTTGAACACTGTTGGAGGTGCATAAAGAGCTATAAACTGTGAGACATGTAGAAAGACCATTGTCTATTATAATCCAGGTGACTGTGACCAGGGTGACACAATGAAAGTGATGCAAAATACAAAATAATGAACTCTAGATATAATGCAAACATAGATCTAATAGAATTTACTAGTTGAATTATTAGGAAGGTCATTGTTTCCCTTTACAAGAAGACTTTTAGTAGTATATAAGGACCAAATTACTGTTCACTTTGAGTTTAAGAGACTAGGGAATGGAGATGGAGAGATAGCTCAATGGTTAAGAGCACTGGCTCCTCTTAACCCAGGTTCGAGTCCCAGCACACATGTCAAGCAGCTCACAAAGGTCTGTAGTTCCAGTTCCAGGAATCCTATGTCTTCTTCTGGCCTCTGTGACCACCCACACTTCTGTTCACATACACACACACACACACACACACACACAAAAAAAAACATATAAATCTTTAAAAGTAAATAAATAGGCCAGGAGTGATACATGTTTTTAAAACTATCATAGTTAAGGCAGAGGTAAATGGATCTCTGTGAGACTGAGGCCATCCTGGGACAGTCTATATCGTAAGTTCCAGGCCAGCTGGGGCTACATAGTCAGATCCTGTCTCAAAATAAGTAAGCAAACAAACAAATAAATGAAACCATGCAGAAGATGGCAATTACAGACACGTGCTGGATAGCTTTAGTGTCAACTTGACATACCTGGGTTGAGGGACCCTCAATTAGGGAATTTCCTCCATTGAACTGTCCTGTGGCCATGTCTGTGAGGCATCATCTTGATTTTTGTATGATGTGGGAGAGCCCAGCATATCCTGGGTGGTGCCACCCCTGGGCAGGTGGGCCTGGGTTGCATAAGAAAGCAGGCTGAGCAGGGGCAAGGGGAACAAGCCAGTAAGCAGCATTCCTCCATGGCCTGTGCTCCAGCTCCTGCCTCCAAGGTTCCTGCCCTGAGTTCCTACCTTGGGCTCCCAGATGAACTGTGACCTGGAATATGTAAGCTAAACAAACCCTTTCCTCCCCATGTTGGTATTGGTCAGAGTGTTTTCTCACAGCAATTGAGAAACAAACTAGGACACTTGTTGCTCTTCAAATTCCTCTAAACCATCTTGCTTGAGCTTAAAATCTTGTTTTCATTTTACTGAACATTCAATCAGAGTTTCAAAATGTTTATCTTTTTCCACTTACTTCTTTGTCTTCTTTTATTTTCTTTAAACAATTAGGATTCAGAATGTGATTATTCTTTGGCAGTGTGTTGTATAAGTGTTTAAATTATAAATGATGTTGCATAATCAATCAAACCTGCAATAGTTGCCCAATGATTTGTATCTAGTAAATAACAATTACATTGAGTAGAAAAAGCTGTCTTTTTTTATCCTTATTTCTAGAGAAAACAACATTTTTCCAAAGATATGGCTGGAAAATGTAGGTGAATTGAAAAGATTGCATGTTTTGAATTCAATGACTTTAACCAGAGACTCTCTAGCTGGAAAAGAATATTAAGCAGAATAGCCAAGAAGGGATCATAAGAGATATCCATCACAAACTATCATTTCACATTGTGCAATCAATCACCAACAAGATGTCAACTCTGAGTCACATGAATATGTGGGTGCAAGAGGGCATCATCAATAATACCCAGTGTTAATAGAAACCCATCAGACTCATGCTCAGTTGCCCACTGCTGATGGTCATCGATCTGCTATTATGGCAGAACAAAGACTTCGAATTCTGTACATCATTTTACAGCAGGTCTGCACATGCTTCCCCTTCAAGCACCTGAAAGATATTAATCAAAATACAAATATTTTTAGCTTGAGATGGTTCAATCTTTTCCAAATTGGATACCAGGGAAAGGTATATAAGATTAATGCAGGACCTAAATTGACACTGATGGGCTGAAAATTCAGCAGTACAACAGGAATCCAGTTAGTGTGGGCCATATTTCATTTTGTAAGTCTGATTCCTAAAGTAAGAGGCATAAATGATACAATAATGTTTATGGACATTTGAGGAGATTAGTGATGAGCATAAAGCTTCTCTGTAAGCAATCTCAGCATACCAAATAGGGAACTGTACGTCCTGTTAAAATTTCCAGAGTTTATGCCTTTCAATGACTCATAAGCATATTAACTTGCTAGTTCATTTAAAAAAAGAGGGAAACATAATTGGTAAAGAATCTGAGGACCATTTTAGAATATGTACACACTAAAAGAGCAAAAATATCTATCAAGTTAGAGAAACATATAGGAGATTTGAGGAGAAAGATTGATGAACACTATACATGTGTGAATGGGTGAGGACAGATGGGGACTTATTTGCAACATTAAGAACCCATATCCCATCACCCACCATTTCCATACATGCCATAGGGAAAACTCCAAAAAGAAATAAATCTGGTTTTCTAAAAAAAATCTTAAGATTGATTCGCTAAACAAACATGGGATTATGAATAACACATCTCCCCAGCTGTGTGTCAGGAGGCCAATTTCTCTGACTGTGCTATGAGGTCATCTATTTGTGATGAAGTAGCCATTGATTCACCAGAACATGGACAAAGATATATTAGAATAAGAAAAAATAAAGAGTTAAAAATGTAAATCAGAGCAAAGCTTCTGGTGCAAGAGTGTTCATATATATGCTAATTATAGATGAGGAATTGAGTCAACCAAGAAGAAACTAAATGGCTTTTGGAGTTTGTTACTTGGGTTGAAGGAGAGGAATAAAGCTGATTCAGAATGCACAGCATGTACAAGCCAGAGTGAGAAGCCTGTCAAAGAAAACAGTGCCATTGTGAACACATTGTTGCAGTCAGCAAAGGGCTCTGGTTTTCTATCAAACACTGCAAGTTAAAGAAAATGCCTTAATGAGACAATAAAGAAAAAATTGTAATGACTGATGTAATTACCTGGCTGATATTTGCAACAAAACTATCAATCTATATACTTGCTTGCCTGTGAATATTTTGAATACCAGTATTTCTCTACTTAGACTTTCTCTGGTGACACTAAATGTATTATCTTTGGAAGACCCTCCTGGGGAGCTTGACAGAAGAGGAAGAGGAAGGATAAGAAAAACGACTAATGAGTTGGCCCACTGTCCAGTTGCTATCTTCTGTTCCTCAAATTTCTTTGTTCTTTTCATTCTAGAAATATGGAATAATCGCACTTCCTCTCCTCCTTGAAGTTAGGAATGGACGTGTAATTTTCTTGAGAAATCAGAAGTAGAGATGATTGTGTTGCCTCTGGGTAGGAGTATCATCTGATATGTCAGACAGATTTTCCTTTTCCTGGTGTAACCAAGAAGGCATGTCGATATGAATGCATCAGACTGAATCATCACAGAAAAAGTCACAAAGTACAATGCAAAAGTTACCTAAATTCTTGTCATTAGTCCTTTGATATTTGAGTTATCATTTTGTTACAACCTATACTATCCAAACTAATATGAGGTCTGATGTCCTCAAAGACCAAAAATTAACTAAAGAAATTTTAACATTTTGATAGTAAAACTGGTTGAATGGTTTTCTGTTAGAGAACTCATCAGCCATTTTATCACCAGACTTTTTATGAGGCTGCCTTTTAGTGTTTGTAACAACACATAATATTCAATACATGTATTTAAGTAAAATTTTATATCCTGTTAAGTTAGTTTAAGCTAGAAAACCCAAAAAATAACCCCACTCTTTTAGTGACTTCATAGCTTCATGTACCTACCTACCAGCTTTCTCTTTAAATACAAAGCCCTAAAAGAAATTTTAGTTTAACTGAAGGCCCTATGAATATTTTCCTATCTTTTAATTTAGATATTTAATTTAGGATCCATAGATCCTAGGTCAGGAAGGTAACTAGACATGGCAAAGAGTATTTTTAGCTTTGTGGGCTATAACTGTATTGCAACTTGTCAGCTCTGCCACTATAGCACAACACTTCTGTGGACTTAGGCAAATAGGGGAGTATGTTGATCTACAGGCTAAAGGCCAGTGTTGGCCCCCAGGACATAGCCTGTCAAATCCGGCTTCAAATTAATTCCTATTTAAGCGACTCCAATATAATTCTCCTAATCAGCAATTATCTGCAGAAAATTTTAGACATACAATCATTAGATCACTATTTCATCTATCTGACAGCATAACTGATATTTACCATGAGCTCAAAATAAAACACATACCCTATTTATACCCACAAGCATAAAATAAAACACACACCCTATTTATAGCCAGAACCTTAGCATATCCTTTATTTTTCAATTTGTTTTTATTGAATTTTGTAAATTTCTTGCAGAACATCTCAATCTTAATCATCTTTATACCCCCACACCAACTGGCACCTTCCCACAGCCCCCTCACTGGAGCCCATATACTCTTTCATCCCTGTTAAGGCCCACTGTGTCATCAGTGTCCTAGCCGCTCTCCATTGTGAGTCCATCCACTGCGGTCTAGTCAGCCTATCCAGAGTCCCTTGTTTTAGGGAGATCAGCTCTTCTTCACCTAACACCAATCAGTTGCTGCTTGGGGTCTACTGTTAATTTACCCAGTCCTTTTTAAAAAAATGTTATTTCTTGCAATGGTACTTCCAAAGGGCCAGATTTTTTTTAAATGAAGAAACTAAAATAAATTTTATATTTTATAAAATATTCTAAAGTTCATTTTCCTTGATATTATATTTTAAATTGACCTTTCATGAAAACATTTAGTCTTTGTTCAATAAAAAATAAGAGCGATAAAATCTTAGTGAGATAAGGGCAACAAAGGGAAGACAGAGTCCAAAGCTGAGCAGAGCTGGATTGTTAAAGTGATTTCAGAAAACGAAGTGATGACTGACATGACCCAGTGTCTTCCCATCAAGAAAACATTATCCCATGTCAAATTGGTTCTGCTTATTAGTTCAAAATAAAATAGCTCTGAAACAGCCACATACACAGGATGATATTGGAAATAAAAGCAAAGCAGAAGGAAAAGAGAAATCTATGCATGTATATCTGATAGGGAAGAAAATAACATTTATTCTTTTTTAATATCAATTTAAAATTAATTTTAATGTAATATATTTTGATTAATGAA
>NW_008360312.1:1779407-1779549 GCF_000622305.1 Nannospalax galili
GGAAGATAACTATGACAAATGAATTTAAGCACATATCTATTTAAAGACTTTAGGCTATTTTTCTTGCTTGCTTCAAATTACATGTGTGTATGGAGGAAAATGTGTGTGTGTGTGTGTGTGTGTGTGTGTGTGTGTGTGTGTG
>NW_008360312.1:1779601-1788352 GCF_000622305.1 Nannospalax galili
TTTTTTTTGAAGGTACCAGGTTGGTGTTTGTTTAAGTTTTTTGAGACAGGGTCTCATGTAGCCCAGGCTGGCCTCTAGCTCCCTGTAAAGCAAAGACTGTCTTTAAATTCCTGCTCCTCCTATCTCCATTTCCCAGGTACTGGAATTATGTGCATGAGACCCCCTGATCTGGATTTAGTTCATTGTGTTTTATTTCCTTGTATATACTACTAAATATCCTTATTCAGGATATCATCAAAAACAAGATCTTCAAAGAGAAGAAAATGGATCCAGAGTCTGATGTCTGTGGCATGAAATCGTTCACAATGATTCCCGTGTCTTAAATGCAGAAGAAGTTCTGTGTTCTAAGCTGCTCTGATTGCAGCATAACTGCCATAGAACTGATGATGTTACCAAGATGCTATGCAGGAGTAAAGCCTGAGAGCAAATAGAGTTTTGCATGTAGAAAGATGTAGATCAAACTTGCCTCTGCCATCATTAACTGTGAGCTTGTATAAATAATTTAATCATGCAAAGGTTTAGTTTTTCAAATCTTATGGTGAGCTACCTGAAAAATGCCAATATTTGACTATTTTAAATATAAAACATACATATAATATTAAACATAAATATAAAGTTGATGATTTCCTGTGGTTCAAAATATATAAAATCGTGATAATAGCACACATATCATTTTGTGACTTTAATTAGCAAGATGTTTCAATATCTTATTGGTGTGGTAGGAGTACTTTTAATTCCTTTGGCTTCAATTAATTTCTTTTTAATTAGAAAGTGTTATTTAACGAAGACTGGAGCTTCTTATTTCAGTTTATTTCTACAGACCAATTAATGAAAGATAAGTTAATATTTACCATTAAGGCAGCATAAATTACACTATAGAAGTGTTTATACATGAGTAGACTCACCAACCCTGGGATGCTAAAATTTACTTCATTACCAGTAAGGTGTTTGCCAAGAGTCATGACATCATGTTGGACATGTTCTCTATGGCAATGCGCTCTCCTAATATTGTCTTGGCACATATGTTCAATACCTGTCTTACTCCACCTAAGCTTATGTTTGTAAAGTTAATTGAATACTGGTCTGAATGTCCTAATAATGATCTCTTGTAACTTCTGTCTCCATAAACGTGCCTCCTCTAGGCGTAGAAAAGAGCTCCACTATTAATCAACATATCTACGTCTTATATACACACACAACTCAGAAAAGCTCAGTAGTGTCACCCTTAAACACTCAGAAGATATTCACTTAAAAATTATTGATAGTTAGGCCAGGCATGTTGGCACACACTTTTAATTCCAGCACTCAGGAGGCAGAGGCGAGTGGATCTCTGTTCAAGGCCAGCCTGGTCTACATAGTAAGTTCCAGGTCAGATAGAGCTACAGGGAGACCCTGTCTCAAAAAGACTAAAAATATATATATATATTGATAGTTACTTCAGTGCATTTTTTCCCTGACAGTCTGCTATGGTATTATAAAAATATGTCGATTTTGGTCAATTACCCATTTGTTTCCTAAAGATTGAATAAGGCCAAGGTGATGTTGTGTGTCCCTATGGAGAGAGGAGAAAATCATCACCATGTTTCTAAGGTTTTAAGTTGTGCTAGGGAATAGTTTAAGAAAGTATAAAATAAAACCTCATCCACAATTAATATGTAACAATTTTCTGATAAGAGTAATAATTGCTATTAAATCTCTTAAAACAGTTAGATCCCACAGAAATGTGGAAAGTGCTATGTGATTAAAATGCAGTTCTTACACGTTTCTCTAAATGTTTCTCTAAAACTTAAAGCACTTCAGAGAAATGTTTCAAATAAGAATTCTTTCCCTTTCTTTATAAATGTATTACAGAAGGTGACTTCCATTAAAAAGCCTGCAACCTCAGCACTTTGGTAAATACTGCAAGCTTCAGGGTACTAAGTATTTATTGTCTTTAGCTCTCATCTACTCTACAGATTTCAAGTGTTTCACCTAGAAATAACCGACAACGCAACCTGAGCCTTGATGAGTTCCTAGTTTCCAGATCCATTGGAAACTATGCTGGGATCAAATACCTTGACAAAATTTGTTTTTTAATGTGCATGATTCTTTTTCCAGCGTGTATGTAAAGACATCCATGTCATGCAGTGCTCACAGGGGCTGGAGAAGATGTGGGATCACCTAGAACTGGAGCTGCAGATCACTGTTAGCTGCCATGTTGGTCCTGGGAATTGAACCCCAGACCTCTGGAAGAACAGCTACTGCTCTTAACCTCTGACCTATGGCTCCAGCTCCACCTTGACCAAAATTTGAAGGAAGGCAAATGGATATTGAGGTGATGCCCCTTCATGCAGGTTCTGCCTGTCTACTAGTAAGCTTCACTTACCTTCTGGAGATCAGAATTCTCCTACCTTTGATAGTCAACATTATAATGGATTTCATAGGAATCTGCTTTGAATTTTTCAGGTTATTTTATAAACTTTCCTTCATGGTAGCTAATAACAAAGGTTTTCCTTGTTGATCATTACTTTTATCTTCCACAGAAAGTCCTAAAGAGTGACCAGTAATGTAACTTCTAAGTATCTTGATAAGAAAATAGAGGAAGATAGTTAAAAGTAAATATTATTTCAGGGCTTGGTGGCACAAACCTTTAATCCCAGAACTCAGGAGGAGGCTGAGGTAGGTGGATCTCTCTCTATGAGAGGCCAGCTTGGTCTGCAGAGCAAGTTCCAGGTCAGTTGTGGCTACAGGGAGACCCTGTCTCAAAATAAATAAATAAACAAATAAATTAAATAAATAATGCAGATATTTTCAAGAATTTTCAAAGCATTCTATTGACACAGTTTTGGAGTTCTGTCTTACAGATATTTATTTCTGTCATAAACCAGTCAAGATGTATTTCCTCTGTGTCTAGAACTAAACTAAATACCAGAGCACTGCAATGTAAGATAAGGCTCTTGAACTTCATTACAAATGCCCAGTTGCTTGAGG
The DNA here is from genome assembly GCF_000622305.1 of Nannospalax galili. Classification (NCBI taxonomy): domain Eukaryota; kingdom Metazoa; phylum Chordata; class Mammalia; order Rodentia; family Spalacidae; genus Nannospalax; species Nannospalax galili. Next base: position 1,782,572 of record NW_008360312.1, read on the forward strand.
AAAGTTGCTTGGAGTTCCGTTATGAGCACAAGTTGAGCCTTTGGCATTTGGCCCTGTGTGAGGATCCAGCAGGGCTTTACTTAGAAAACCAAAGTTTCCCAGGTTTTCAATAGTGAAAGATAACAAAAAACAGAAGTGGGAGTATACAAAGACTGAAGGAGGGAAGTAAGGAAAGAAGAAAGGAAGGAAAGAGGGAGGGAGAGAAGGAAGGAGGGAGGGAGGCAGGAAAGGAAGAAAGAAAAATCTGGATGTAACTATGTGTCTCTAATTTTACAAATTATTTTGTGTGGTATACATTTGAAGAGAAATTTGAGAACGATCCTGTTTTCCTTCTCCTTCCAAAATCCACATGCAACCATCATACACGATTTTAAAACTGCAGATAACAAAATCAGGGATAGGTGAGCAATGTGGTTAACTCTTTTTTACCAAAAACCACATCTAATCCAAAGGTCAGTTTTCTTTTCTAGTAGAACTTTAGATTGGCCACCTTAGGCCTGAGGGATGAGTTCAGCAATGTTGTCAGCATGTCACTGTCAGAAGAAAAACCTTCTCCAGTGTTTTTATCTTGTCCCTCACCACTCTCACCTATGACTAAACTCATCCCAGCTGAAGAGCGATGAACAGCAGCATACACTGGAACATACTACCAACAGTAGCAACACATGGAGTGGGTTCATTTCCGAACAATAATGTGAGGGAAATGCCGACTTTTCAACAGAGATGGGGAATATACTACTCATGAGAAAAATGTTTTTCAATATGTATTTTATTGAAATTTTGGCATTTCATATATCTAAATCATATTTAGATCCTCTTCCCTATCTGTACCATCCCTTAGCCCCAGCATGATATTTCATGTATTATGTCATATATGTTAAGGTATATTGAGTCAAGTTTGTGTCCCCAGATGTCCCCCCATTGTGAGTTCATCCACCAAAGCCCATCACTCCCTTAAAGAAGACCAACTCTCCCCAGGAGTGATCAGTTGTCAATAATTCCTTGGCTAAGGTTGGGATTTCTTGTTCATTTTCCTACATCTAAGCTAGGTTTCTGTCCGGTTTGCATTTGCATGGTGCATGATGTCACCATTGCTGTAATTCCATATGAGCAAGTTTTCAGAAGCCTGGAAAATTCTATTTACTTGTGCTAATCCACCACTCCTGGTTCTTACAACCTGCTTGTCCCTTTTTCTACCATGTTCCCTGGCCATGTGTGGGTGAGGTTTAATATAGGAATCCTACCCAGGGACACGCACTCTGCAGTTTCTTATGCTCTGCATTTTGGGTAATTATGGCTTTCTGTGTTAATTACCCTCTGTTGCATGGAGAAGCTTTGCTGGTGAGAGTTGAGAGCTACATTAGTATTCTCTCTACTCCCTGTTCCAGTATGTTCTATGAGCTTTAGATGTAGAGGTTCCATTGTAAGTGGGTTGGGCATCTCACACACATTTATTCTGTTTGACCAGTTGTGGAATTCTGTAATAGTCTCCATCTGTTGCAAAAAGAAGCTTCTTTGATGAGTGGTATACTGTATACTTGCCTGTAAATATAAGGATCCACATTTAGCACACAGTAAGAAATTACATTTGCCTAGGAATGCTATGTATATAGTTTTCTCTAGGATCTAGGACCTCTCCAGACATGTATTTGGCTATGTTTACAGTACTTCACATGAGTTCCTTCCCATTGAATGGGCTTTAAATCCAATTAAATAGTTGTTGATTATCCACAAGATAAAAGTGCCACTGCTGCACTGATATAGTTTGCTGTGCAGTCATTGTTGTGGTTATTAGGCTTTAAAGCTGAGGTTGGACATGATTGATTTTCTCTTTCAGCAGATTGCATAATATCCTCTTAAACTATGAGAGACAAATTTTATCCAACAAATAGGGTTTGTTTTTCCTACTCAGTGAGTCTTCATAAAGTAGACTTTTTGAGTTTATTCCCAACTACCTTCACTTAAAAACGACAATTTAATTCTTTTGAAAGTCCAGAGTTCTGGAATTGGGCACATATGTCCCCTCCTGCTACATTAACTAAAACGGATCCTCAAGGCCCTCTTCATACTGCTGCCAACCCATCCTGCTCTGGCCCTTGGACCATCTGCCACCTTCCTGGTAGGTATTTGAATAGGGCCTCTGAATTAGACCCTCATGTGCTACCCTCCAGTGGACCAGCTACTATCCTGCCCAAGTGTCTCCCAAAAACAATTCACTCTGACCTGTTAGTCACTGAGTACTTTGGTCAGCCTCCTGAATAAAAGAGCTTGTCCTAGTCTAGGCAAGGAATGGAAAAATTTAAGAAGGAAAAATAGAGGTAAAGCTGTGTTTCTGTGCTTCAAGTGCTTCTGCTTCGCTTTCTGCATAGCCACCAGCTTACAGAAGCATACTCATTGGTCTTTTTTTGAGGTAAATCTTTCAGATAGAGAATGAGTAATGTTATTGATTTTTCTCAGGCTTCATGTTTAATTTTCAGGCATTGGCTCTGGGGCTTAAGTAAGGGCAATCATAAGAACAACAATCTTTTCAGCACAATGTTCTAGCCTTCTGACATTTCTTACATAGTTTCTGAAGAAATCCTAGCAGAGTATACATCTTTTGTTTTTAGCAACCTAAGTCTTAGGTGACTTCTCTTTATAATAATGTCTATTTCCTTTGAGAGAATCACCCACTGTCTCCCAAGTCCCATCAAGACCTTCTTGGTAGGACTGTGAGTCACAGTTTTCTCCCATAAGCTGAAGCATGAGTATATAACCCAACAAAGCCAAGAAAATTCTATTGAGGATTTGAATCTTGGGCAGAATGGATCCAGCACAGGAAAGGGATTGAGTAAATTCACCTCCATGATGCTACATAGGAAAAATATCCTTATGTTTTTTCCTAATCTAGATCTCAAAACTACCACAGTTCCTTTTCAGATATAAGCTAAATCCTATCCTTTTAATATATTATTGTGTTTTATAAATCAGCTAGGGAAAGTATCTACTGCTATAACCTCTTGTGCTATTATGATCTCTTGACTGCAGAAATCAATTATAATCTTAGAAAAGGTACATCCATAGAAATGACCCACAGCAGTTGAAACAACAGGTTTACTAAATTTCAAAAATATTTTTATTGATTTCAGAACTTCATGCAATGTATTTTGATGATATTGAGAACCTTTTCACTATACCCCAGCTTAACTGTTCCTTCCCAAACTTATGTCCTCTATTATTATTTGTCTTTTTTTAAGGCTTATCAAGCCTAATCTGTGTTTCCAGATGTTTGGGGTATGACTCTATTCCTTGGAGTTTAGTCAGCCTACCATGTGTCACAACAGTAAGGAGAACTGGTTCTCCCTCTCCCAGCATTCATCAATTGCCAATGGACCCTCAGTTATGAATAGGCTTCCTGCCTACCTCCTCCATGCATGCTGATCCCCTGTCTGGCTTGGGTGTACATAGGTCTTGTGCCTGATTTCATAATTGCTGTGGTTCATATGTTCAACCACCTTGCAGTAGGAAGACAACACAGTTTCCATGTATTCATCTACCACCTCCAGCTCTTATAATCTTTCTCCCTGTTCTTCTTCAATGATCCCTGAACCTTTGGAGGGTGCCCCCATTTGAGGTCTAAAATCACAGGTTAACTTATTTTGAACCTGAACCAATTGCTTCATCTCCCTAAAGCTGTTCCTGTTGGTTATAAAATGTATAAAATGGGGATAATTACATTCAATGCCTAGTTCTCAAGGTTAATGTAACTATTTAATGACATAAGATTTAAAATAGACACCGTATTTTAGTTGTTTTATTTTTCTTATTTTTCTTACTTTGTTATTCAAAAATGAATTCCAGTAGGTCAACCCTTAGAAAGCTTTCCAAAAACATATCTACAGCTTACATGCTATTTGAGACAAGTTATCACAAGCATAAATTTGATTCTTTTTGCTGTATGGTACAAAATTCCTCCTGAATACTAAGTCCTATTACTTACTGTGAATATTTTCCTTTGAATGACAGAAAAGCAACTATTTTAACTTTTCATTTTTTAGCTCATAATTTTTTAATTACATTTTTGAAATTTTCATATGCTAGAATTTGATGTTACTTAGATTCCCCTCCCCTTATCACCCCTTCAATTTCATGTACTCTCTCTATTATATATGTATATATACATATATGTATACAAATGAGAGAGAGAGAGAGAGAGAGAGAGAGAGAGAGAGAGAGAGAGTATGAGAGAGAGAGAGAGAGAGAATCTAATTTATGTATCCAAATTTCTTCAGTATGGGTCCACGCACTGGAACCTGGTTAACCTACCAAGACTCCCATGCTAGAGCAAGACTGTCTCTGCTCCTCCCAAAGCCATCTGCTGACAGAATTTCCTTAGGTGGAGTTGGAGCTTCTCACCCACTTCTTCATATCTATGCTGGGATTTTTTTTCTGGTTTGAGCTTGCATGGGACTTGTGGATGCTGTCACTATGGCTGTGATTTCATATGTGTAATTGACAAGCTCACTGGAAAATTCTGTTTTTTGAGGTCCTCCACCACCTTCTGGCTCTTACAATCTTTCCACTCCCTCTTAGGCAGACATTTGAAATAGGTGTCCTATTCAGGAAGAACTCTGCAACCTCTGGTTCACTGCACATTGGCCAGTTGAAGGTTTTTGTATTAATCATCATCTGTTGTATAAGGAAACTTCTCTGCTGAATGCTGAGAGATGCATTAATCTATTGGTATAGCAATAAGTCATTAAGTGTCAGTTTAATATGATATCTATGTAGTAGAAAGCTAGTATTGGATTCTGCTCTATATCTTGTGACCTATCAAGCCTCAGGTTCCTAAACCTGATATCAATATTAAGTATGTCCTCCATCTTAGGAAACCAACCTTAAATTCAATTGAAGATTGGTTGGTTACTCCCATAATATCTGTGCCAGTGTATGACCTGTAGGCCTATCTTGTCAGGCCAGTTGTTATTGTAGCTCACAGGATTCACAACTAGGTAAAGCTGATGATAATTTTTTCCTTCCTATAGCATGTATCACAACTTCCACTGCTATGACTGCTAGCCAGAGGAGATGAGGCTCTGAAATCAGTACCATCTTGATTCTTCTTATCTGTTCTATAGCTCCTGTATGTAGTACCTTCAGCAATAGGGTCTTGCTATCCAGTTCTGGTAAAAAAAACAAGACCAGGGACAATGGCCAGTATTGTTTGAGAGTTTATGGGACCCCTGGTCAACAGCTTGTAGTGAAGGAAGCCTATTCCTGGCATTAAGGTTTCTTTTTCAGTAGTCTATGATGTTTTAAAAAAGGTAATGTCCTACTGTTATAAAATAATTCCTTTTAATCTCCTTTCATGGTGTATATCTGTATACTTTAAGAAGCTTCTATAGTGGTAGGTTTCCATATGACTTTTTCTAAAGGTCTTTAGTTTTCTTAGCTTTCCTAAAACAATTTGAAACAAAACGCATACTGATTTGCTCCATTGCATAAGCTAATATAAACAGTAGGAATGCTAGAAAGTGAATGAAGAATTGGAAACTACCCAGAGACGCTCTTTGCCCCTCTGAGCTCTTCCTGCCATTCTGAAAAAGCATGACCTTTTCTAATGGCTGCTGCTTAAAGAGACAAGCAAAACTTTAGAGTGCTCAATAAAATAAGTATCCCATGTCCGATCTGATGATTGCATTCAAGAGTACTAGGATGAAATAGAACCATTTCAAGCAGTTTTAATTTTGAAGCTAAGCTTTTAAACTTATGCCTAGCAACAATTTTATGTCGAAGTTATCC